>NW_025533485.1:30000-40000 GCF_020615455.1 Coregonus clupeaformis | reverse complement strand
ATCGATCAGGCTCCCTGTGGGGTCCGGAGATATTCCAGTGTTAGGGTGTAAGAAACTAAACTCCATCCATCAGGCTCCCTGTGGGGTCCGGAGATATTGGATTCCTTGATAAACATGAGCAAAAAAGACTATAAAATAAATAATACAAATACTGAGCTATGTTTTTTTTTGTTGTTGAAATTATATTATTTTATACTAATACAATTGCTCAGAGAAATAGATTTTGTTTAACAAGTATTTATTTAAAAAAATCTCAAAAAGATAGGGGTGAAAATGATTGGATCCCCTGTTTTCAATACTCCATCACCCTCCCCTGTTTTCAATACTCCAGCCCCCTCCCCCGTTTTCAATACTCCACCACCCTTCCTGTTTTCAATACTCCATCACCCTTCCTGTTTTCAATACTCCATCACCCTTCCTGTTTTCAATACTCCAGCCCCCTCCCCTGTTTTCAATACTCCATCACTCTTCCTGTTTTCAATACTCCATCACCCTCCCCTGTTTTCAATACTCCAGCCCCCTCCCCTGTTTTCAATACTCCAGCCCCCTCCGCTGTTTTCAATACTCCATCACCCTCCCTGTTTTCAATACTCCATCACCCTTCCTGTTTTCAATACTCCATCACCCTCCCCTGTTTTCAATACTCCAGCCCCCTCCCCTGTTTTCAATACTCCATCACCCTTCCTGTTTTCAATACTCCATCACCCTTCCTGTTTTCAATACTCCAGCCCCCTCCCCTGTTTTCAATACTCCATCACCCTCCCCTGTTTTCAATACTCCATCACCCTCCCCTGTTTTCAATACTCCAGCACCCTTCCTGTTTTCAATACTCCATCACCCTTCCTGTTTTCAGTACTCCATCACCCTTCCTGTTTTCAATACTCCATCACCCTTCCTGTTTTCAATACTCCATCACCCTTCCTGTTTCCAATACTCCATCACCCTTCCTGTTTCCAATACTCCAGCACCCTCCCCTGTTTCCAATACTCCATCACCCTTCCTGTTTTCAATACTCCATCACCCTCCCCTGTTTTCAATACTCCAGCCCCCTCCTCTGTTTTCAATACTCCAGCCCCCTCCGCTGTTTTCAATACTCCATCACCCTCCCTGTTTTCAATACTCCATCACCCTCCCCTGTTTTCAATACTCCATCACCCTCCCCTGTTTTCAATACTCCAGCACCCTTCCTGTTTTCAATACTCCAGCACCCTTCCTGTTTTCAATACTCCAGCACCCTTCCTGTTTTCAGTACTCCATCACCCTTCCTGTTTTCAATACTCCATCACCCTTCCTGTTTTCAATACTCCAGCCCCCTCCCCTGTTTTTAATACTCCATCACCCTTCCTGTTTTCAATACTCCATCACCCTTCCTGTTTTCAATACTCCATCACCCTTCCTGTTTTCAATACTCCATCACCCTTCCTGTTTTCAATACTCCATCACCCTCCCCTGTTTTCAATACTCCATCACCCACTCTGTTTTCAATACTCCAGCACCCTTCCTGTTTTCAATACTCCAGCACCCTTCCTGTTTTCAATACTCCAGCACCCTTCCTGTTTTCAATACTCCATCACCCTTCCTGTTTTCAGTACTCCATCACCCTTCCTGTTTTCAATACTCCATCACCCTTCCTGTTTTCAATACTCCATCACCCTCCCCTGTTTTCAATACTCCATCACCCTCCCCTGTTTTCAATACTCCAGCACCCTTCCTGTTTTCAATACTCCATCACCCTTCCTGTTTTCAGTACTCCATCACCCTTCCTGTTTTCAATACTCCATCACCCTTCCTGTTTTCAATACTCCAGCACCCTTCCTGTTTTCAATACTACATCACCTTTCCTGTTTTCAATACTCCATCACCCTTCCTGTTTTCAATACTCCAGCCCCTCCCCCGTTTTCAATACTCCATCACCCTTCCTGTTTTCAATACTCCATCACCCTTCCTGTTTTCAATACTCCATCACCCTTCCTGTTTTCAATACTCCATCACCCTTCCTGTTTTCAATACTCCAGCCCCCTCCCCTGTTTTCAATACTCCATCACCCTTCCTGTTTTCAATACTCCATCACCCTCCCCTGTTTTCAATACTCCAGCCCCCTCCCCTGTTTTCAATACTCCATCACCCTTCCTGTTTTCAATACTCCATCACCCTTCCTGTTTTCAATACTCCAGCCCCCTCCCCTGTTTTCAATACTCCATCACCCTCCCCTGTTTTCAATACTCCATCACCCTCCCCTGTTTTCAATACTCCAGCACCCTTCCTGTTTTCAATACTCCATCACCCTTCCTGTTTTCAGTACTCCATCACCCTTCCTGTTTTCAATACTCCATCACCCTTCCTGTTTTCAATACTCCATCACCCTTCCTGTTTTCAATACTCCATCACCCTTCCTGTTTCCAATACTCCATCACCCTTCCTGTTTCCAATACTCCAGCACCCTCCCCTGTTTCCAATACTCCAGCACCCTCCCCTTACGAGGATAACGGCACTGAGCCTTTTACTAAAATGTGTAATGTGATTGGAGAACACATACAGATACTTTCCAGATCCTTGATATCCTTTGTCTGGAGTTATGGACTTCCCTCTTCAATTCAAACCACAGGTTTGCAATGGGGTTCAGGTCCGGAGACTGAGATGGCCATTTCAAAATGTTGATTTTGTGGTCAATTAACCATTTTACTTGTGGCCAAGTTTCAGCCTCCTGGCAGAGGAAACCAGGTTTTTGGCTAAAATGTCCTGGTACAGGCCTTCCGAGTGGCGCAGCGGTCTAAGGCACTGCATCGCATCACTACAGACCCGGGTTCGATCCCAGACTGTGTTCATGTTCTAAGTATCTCTATATTTCTGTTATTACGGTGCTAATCAGTCTGTTATTAGAACGCCTGCGTGGTAGTCTCTCTGTTGATGGACCTGGCCTGAGTGCAATGGCAACTGTGTACTGTGGAAAATACGGTTTAGTAAACGTTGTTAAACGTTGTTAAACATTTTAAGTTAACATTGGTAGCAGAGGATGACTTGTAACTGAAAACTCGCTTCGACGAGAAGAGGTCTTTTGAAAGTTGGAAAAATGAACTTGGAATCTGGACACGGTTTTACTAAATCTGGACGAGAAAAAGCAAGCACTTGCGGTGGTATTATCGCTCGAGGGGAGAGCGAGAGATAGAGCACTGGAAATATCCGTGGAGGGATTTGAACAAGGATGACGGTATGAGAACTTTGATCAGAGCACTGGAATCTGTGTTTCTTAATGAAGAGAAAGACTGTGCCTACGAGGCATATTCAAACTTGGACAGTGTTAACTAGAGACATTTCGGTTGCAATGACGGACTACGTCATTGATTTAGAACAGAGGGTACAATAGGATTATATCTAATATATCTAATAAGATGCGCAAGTACAACATGGTTTCCCAGGATGCAGTGTTAAGCTTTCCAAGTTGCTAGATACTGCCTGTCTGGATGGTAGGGAGAAACGGTTGGCTTTCACTGCTTGTACTGCGCTGACTTTTGCGTCAATGAAGTCTGCACTAAAAAGAAATGTTTGGTGAAAAGACGTCTGTCACGCCAAAAACAGATGGAATGCAAGTGAGTGATGTGGCATATCACACTGAGCTGCAGAGAGAAGGCCACCAACAAGTCACGTTCTCAAGACGACCAGACGAGGGCGCCATTGCCCGGCACAAATCCACTGGACAGGTATGGAAGGAGATCAAAAATGTGCTATTTGTCAAAGCACTTACCATTGGGTTAAAGACTGTCCTCATTAAAAATGAACAAGTTAAACTAATATAGGAAAATGTAAACACAGATAGAGCAGTGTAACATTACACTGTTTTCAAACGAATCTGCTTCCTGATACTGAGATCTTTTATAGTTGAATCCTTAGGATCTGCTGTGAGTGATACTGCGTGTGCACGCTCAGTGTGTGGGACAAAATGGCTTGATCACTATGTCAGTGAACTGAATATGAAAGAAATTACAAAATATGATTGACACACCAAGCAACAGAGCTTTCAAATTTGGAGACGGGAGAGTCGTCCATTCTACCAAGAGAATCAAGACACCAGCAAAAATTGGTCAAGACTAAGTGTCACATTGAAACAGAGGTGAAGCTGTACTAGACATAAAAAATGACAAGGCAGTTATTTTTACATTTTAGTAATTTAGCAGATGCTCTTATCCAGTGCGACTTACAGTTAGTGAGTGCATACATTTTTCATACTGGCCCCCCATGGGAATCGAACCCACAACCCTGGCGTTGCAAGCGCCATGCTCTACCAACTGAGCTACAGGAGGCTGTTTAAACAACCATTGACCCTTGAACTTACTACCTCAGGACACTATTGTGTAAACATTTTAGAAAAAAAACATTAAAAAAAGAATCCATGTAAAAAAATAAGATGAATACAGACACATGGAGATTCTGACAGTCACAGAGAACTTGAACACAGAGGAAAAACACAAAGTATTGTTAAAACTTCACAAACTGTTTGGACATGCTACAGTTGACAGACTTCAGAAATGACTCAGCAGTTCTGGGAATAATGCTGATTATTTTTTAAATTTTATTTTATTTTTATTTTAGTCATTTAGCAGACGCTCTTATCCAGAGCGACTTACAGGAGCAATTAGGGTTAAGTGCCGTGCTTAAGGGCACATCGACAGATTTTTCACCTAGTCGGCTCAGGGATTAGAACCAGCGACCTTTCGGTTACTGGCACAACGCTCTTACCCACTAAGCTACCTCTGATGAGAGTATTACCATTCTACAGCAGATAATGAGCAGTTGCGTGAGATATGCCAGAAATACAGCAAACTAAAACCCAGACCAGCTGGTGGTTTGCCACTGTAGATCTACATGAGCGTGTGTGAGGTACCTTCACATAATCCGACCATTTCACACGCTTCAGCGCTGGAAGCATTGTGAATACAAATAAACCCCCGTGAAATCGTCAAACATTTAATTCATTCCTGGATAAGTGTGCATGGCCCGCCCCAGAAAATTGTAAAGTGACAATGGAGGAGAATTTCAATAATAAGAGAAATGGCTGAGAAATTCAACATGGAAGGAAATACAACTGCTGCATGGAGTAATGGACTTCTGGAGAGACATAATCAAACACTCAGCGAGAAAAGCGTTATTATATTATTATTATTATTATAAAAGCGTTCACTGAAGCAGAGTGTTCAGAGAGAATTCGCAGGGCTCTGCGTAAACGGCTTCGACCCACCGATGAGAAATACGAGCCTGGAAACAAAGTGTACAACAAACGAGTTGACTGTCGAGCGGAAAGGACCGGGAGTCGTCATTGGCCAAGATGGTGTGGTGATATTTGTGAGGCACGGAGGCACCATTGTCAGGGTGCATTACTCAAGATTGCGGAAAGGAAATGATCAACGAGATGGAAGGGCTGTTGCTGAGAATCTGCCTCCTCCTGAAAATGACAAAAAATAACACATTAACAGACACAAACCTACCAGATGTCGCATCCAATGATATGGACACTGAAACTGACAGGAAATGGAGCAGTGACCTTCAACCATGACACAGGTAATACTGTTGAGCGTTCAAATGAGGAAAACGTTCAACAACAGCCACGTGTGTTAAGACAACATGGTTCTAATCTGAAAACTGGTCAAACTGTTAACTACATGGACAGAGAAAGTGGTATTCCACACACAGCAACCGTCATTGAACGAGCAGGAAAAGCCAAAAGGAAAACACCAGAACTGGTACAACTTGCATTACTCTGAACCAGCTACACTTTCTGGTACAACAGGGGTCAGCTGACCTGGCACTTGTAGATCATCTCAGAATTGAACCAATGGAAAATTGAGAAAAACAGAATGACATTCAAAATGATGATGTACTTGAAACAAAGGACGTGTCATTTGGCTCAGCTAAACTACACTGCTGAAAAAAATAAAGGGAACACTTGAACAACACAATGTAACTCCAAGTCAATCACACTTCTGTGAAATCAAACTGTCCACTTAGGAAGCAACACTGATTGACAATACATTTCACATGCTGTTGTGCAAATGGAATAGACAACAGGTGGAAATATTATAGGCAATTAGCAAGACACCCCCAATAAAGGACTGGTTTTGCAGGTGGTGACCACAGACCACTTCTCAGTTCATATGCTTCCTGGCTGATGTTTTGGTCACTTTTGAATGCTGGCGGTGCTTTCACTCTAGTGGTAGCATGAGACGGAGTCTACAACCCACACAAGTGGCTCAGGTAGTGCAGCTCATCCAGGATGGCACATCAATGCGAGCTGTGGCAAGAAGGTTTGCTGTGTCTGTCAGCGTAGTGTCCAGTGCATGGAGGCGCTACCAGGAGACAGGCCAGTACATCAGGAGACGTGGAGGAGGCTGTAGGAGGGCAACAACCCAGCAGCAGGACTGCTACCTCCGCCTTTGTGCAAGGAGGAGCAGGAGGAGCACTGCCAGAGCCCTGCAAAATGACCTCCAGCAGGCCACAAATGTGCATGTGTCTGCTCAAACGGTCAGAAACAGACTCCATGAGGGTGGTATGAGGGCCCGACGTCCACAGGTGGGGGTTGTGGTTACAGCCCAACACCGTGCAGGATGTTTGGCATTTGCCAGAGAACACCAAGATTGGCAAATTCGCCACTGGCGCCCTGTGCTCTTCACAGATGAAAGCAGGTTCACACTGAGCACATGTGACAGAGTCTGGAGACGCCGTGGAGAACGTTCTGCTGCCTGCAACATCCTCCAGCATGACCGGTTTAGCGGTGGGTCAGTCATGGTGTGGGGTGGCATTTCTTTGGGGGCCGCACAGCCTCCATGTGCTCGCCAGAGGTAGCCTGACTGTCATTAGGTACCGAGATGAGATCCTCAGACCCCTTGTGAGACCATATGCTGGTGAGGTTGGCCCTGGGTTCCTCCTAATGCAAGACAATGCTAGACCTCATGTGGCTGGAGTGTGTCAGCAGTTCCTGCAAGAGGAAGGCATTGATGCTATGGACTGGCCGCCCGTTCCCCCGGACCTGAATCCAATTGAGCACATCTGGGACATCATGTCTCGCTCCATCCACCAACGCCACGTTGCACCACAGACTGTCCAGGAGTTGGCGGATGCTTTAGTCCAGGTCTGGGAGGAGATCCCTCAGGAGACCATCCGCCACCTCATCAGGAGCATGCCCAGGCGATGTCGGGAGGTCATACAGGCACGTGGAGGCCACACACACTACTGAGCCTAATTTTGACTTGTTTTAAGGACATTACATCAAAGTTGGATCAGCCTGTAGTGTGGTTTTCCACTTTAATTTTGAGGGTGACTCCAAATCCAGACCTCCATGGGTTGATACATTTGATTTCCATTGATAATTTTTTGTGTGATTCTGTTGTCAGCACATTCAACTATGTAAAGAAAAAAGTATTTAATAAGATTATTTCATTCATTCAGATCTAGGATGTGTTATTTTAGTGTTCCCTTTATTTTTTTGAGCAGTGTAGATGAGCTCAGTAATTGGAGGAAAAATTGAGTGTTTGAGGAAGTCAAAGACATAGGCCATAAATGTGTCTCAACAAGGTGGGTGTGTACCCTTAATGAATCCAAGGTGGGTGTGTACCCTTAATGAATCCAAGGTGGGTGTGTACCCTTAATGAATCCTTAACTAAAAGCACGTCTAGTGGCTAGAGGTTTTGAGGGGCTGGCTGCTGAAGAACTCCCAAAAGACTCACCGACAGGCGCCTCAGAGTCACTCAGATTGCTGCTGACAGTGATCTGCCAGAAAAAAAATGGAAACTTCATTCCATAGACATCGAATCTGCATTTTTGCAGGGATCAGAGCTGTCAAGGGACATTCACATCCGACCTCCGCCTGAAGCTAAGAGCGACGGAACACTGTGGAAACTAAAGAAGTGTGTGTTCAGCCTGGCAGATGCATCACTCTACTGGTGCAACAAAGTCAAGGCAGCGATGCTGAGTACAGGTGGAGAAATGTCACAAGTGGATCCTACAGTCTTCTATTGGCTTGATCAAGCCTGCAATGTGACTGGAGTACTTGCCTGTCATGTTGATGACTTTATCTGGGGTGGCTCACAGACCTTTGCTACAACTGTGATTCCACACCTCAAAGCTGTTTTCCAGGTCGGCCGTGAGGAGCATGATAGTTTTTTGTTATGTTGGCATAGAGTTTATTACAGTTGACAGAACAATACTGATGCAACAGGAAAGCAATATCAGGAATCTTCATCCCATCCACATGGATTCTTCAAGAACCGTACAAAGGAATTGAAGCTGATCAATTGAGGTCAAAGATAAATCAAATTCTATGGGTTGCTAGACAGAGTAGACCTGATGTAATGTTTGATGGCTGCAACTTGGCATCCAACACAAAACACGCCACTGCACAAAACCGGTCATGAGGCAAACAAAGTTGTTCGTAAACTGAAATTACAACAAGTGACTCTAAAGTTTCAGCATGTTGGAGAAGACGACTCTCTGAAACTAGTTGTCTTCAGTGATGCTTCCCTAGGGAACCTTCCAGATGGAGGCACACAAAGGTGGACATCTAGTCGTGTTAATGGGTGAAGAAGGAAGATTCTCACCTATCTGTTGGCAGTCAAAAAGGGATCAGAAGGGGTTGTCCGAAGCACACTAGCTGGAGAGACCTTTGCTCTGCCGGATGGAATTGACAATGCCATCTTTCTGGCAACTCTTTTTCTCAGCAGTGGTAAGCGGTGAGAATCTTCCTCCTTCACCCATTAACACGACTAGATGTCCACCTTTGTGTGCCTCCATCCGGAAGGTTCCCTAGGGAAGCATCACATTCTACCTGTAGTCTGTGTCACTGACGACTACTCCTTAGTTGAAGTCAACCAAGTCTGTCACAGAGAAAAGACTTCGTCTTGAGATTAGCGGCGTCAAGGAACTTATTCAAGCACAGAGAATCCAGCGGATTCTGTGGTCGGCCACAAAGGAACAGCTTGCTGACTGTCTGACTAAAAAGGGAGCATCCGGTCTTGTGCTCCTAAAGGCACTCAGTAATGGAAAGTGGCATCTTGAGTAATACAAATAAAAATTTTGTCACACAACCCATTTGTAATGGGTAACTAAATAATACATTTTAATTATTTTGTTGATGTTTTATTTGTCTTTAAATAAAAATGGGAGGTTGTTAAGTTCATATTTTTAAGTATCTCTATATTTCTGTTATTACGGTGCTAATCAGTCTGTTATTAGAACGCCTGCGTGGTAGTCTCTCTGTGGATGGACCTGGCCTGAGTGCAATGGCAACTGTGTACTGTGGAAAATACGGTTTAGTAAACGTTGTTAAACTGGAACCTAGTCGTTGTGTCATTTTAAGTTAACAGTCACTACCGGCCGTGACCGGGAGTCCCATAGGGCGGCACACAATTGGCCCAGCGTCGTCCGGGTTAGGGGAGGGTTTGGCCCGGGGGGGGGTTTACTTGGCTCATCGCGTTCTAGCGACTCATTGTGGCGGACCGGGTGCCTGCAGGCTGACTTCGGTCGTCAGTTGAACGGTGTTTCCTCCGACACATCGGTGCGGCTGGCTTCCGGGTTAAGCGGGCGGGTGTTAAGAATGTTGTGTTAAGAAGCGCGGTTTGGCGGGTCATGTTTCGGAGGACGCGTTACTTGACCTTCGCTTCTCCCGAGCCCGTTGGGGAGTTGCAGCGATGCGACAACATCGTAATTGGATCGCAATTGGATATCACGAAATTGGGGAGAAAAAGGGGGTAAAATACAAAAACAGAAAAATCCTGGTACTGGGTAAAGTTCATGATGCTGTTGGGCTTAACATGGGCCCCAGGACCAGTGCAATCAAAATAGCCGCATAAAGATCCAGCACTATATTTTACAGTAGGGATTTAGGTATGTTCTGCATATGCATTGTTCTTTCGAAGGCCAAACCCACCACTGGTGTACGTCACCAAACAGCTTTATTTTCATGTCATCTGACCACAGCACCGCCTGGAGTTTCATTAAACGGCATTGGCACTTG
>NW_025533485.1:0-17500 GCF_020615455.1 Coregonus clupeaformis | reverse complement strand
TGTCTGGCTCATATCTCACATACTTTGATGTGTGGATGAAACAACACCAGGTGATTGAAGGAAGGAAGGAAGGAAGGAAGGAAGGAAGGAAGGAAGGAAGGAAGGAAGGAAGGAAGGGGGAGAGAGGGAGATTTTGTGTCAAAAGAAGAGTAACCGGTCCTTCCCCCTGCCTATCTGTCGATGCCATCAGTCTTGGTTTAGAGCAGCTTAGAGGGTGTAAGACTTCAAGGAGCCATAGCATCTCAGCTCCTGTTTTCTTTACATCATTTTGGTGCAGAGACCCACTGTCTTGGGAGAGGAGTCAAAGAAGAGAGGGGCAGAGATAGGAGAAGGGGGATACAGAGAGAGACAATGAGAGAGGGCTATAGGGAGATAGAGAGAGAGATTGTTTATTTCACTTTTGTTTATGATCTATTTCACTTGCTTTGGCAATGTAAACATATGTTTCCCATGCCAATAAAGGCCCTTGAATTAAATTGAGAGCGAGACAAGGAGAGGGGGATATAGGGAGGAAGAGAGAGAACATGAGACAGGGGAGAGAGAGAGGAAGCCAAGCTGTGCCAGAAATACTGTGATATTATAGAATAGTAGCTCTTCGTTATTAAGTCAGTGTTTTCTATAGCAGGTCTCTGATTCTGGGTCCCAAATGGGGCATGATTAGAGCCGTGTTGATGGAGGAGAAGGGCCGTGTTGATGGAGAGGAAGGGCCGTGTTGATGGAGAGGAAGGGCCGTGTTGATGGAGAGGAAGGGCCGTGTTGATGGAGAGGAAGGGCCGTGTTGATGGAGAAGAAGGGCCGTGTTGATGGAGGGGAAGGGCCGTGTTGATGGAGGGGAAGGGCCGTGTTGATGTAGGGGAAGGGCCGTGTTGATGGAGGGGAAGGGCCGTGTTGATGGAGGAGAAGGGCCGTGTTGATGGAGGGGAAGGGCCGTGTTGATGGAGAAGAAGGGCCGTGTTGATGGAGAGGAAGGGCCGTGTTGATGGAGGGTTAAGGCCGTGTTGATGGAGAGGAAGGGCGTGTTGATGGAGGTTGGGCCGTGTTGATGGAGGAAGGGCCGTGTTGATGGAGAGGAAGGGCCGTGTTGATGGAGAGGAAGGGCGTGTTGATGGAGAAGAAGGGCCGTGTTGATGGAGAAGAAGGCCGTGTTGATGGAGGAGGGCCGTGTTGATGGAGGGGAAGGGCCGTGTTGATGGAGGAGAAGGGCGTGTTGATGGGGGGAGCCGTGTTGATGGAGAAGAAGGGCCGTGTTGATGGGGGAGGGCCGTGTTGATGGAGAGGAAGGGCCGTGTTGATGGAGGGGAAGGGCCGTGTTGATGGAGGGGAAGGGCCGTGTTGATGGAGGGTTAGAGCGTGTTGATGGAGGGTTAGAGCGTGTTGATGGAGGGTTAAAGCCGTGTTGATGGAGGGTAAGAGCCTTGTTGATGGAGGGTAAGAGCCGTGTTGATGGAGGGTAAGAGCCGTGTTGATGGAGGGTTAGAGCGTGTTGATGGAGGGGAAGAGCCGTGTTGATGGAGGGTTAAAGCCGTGTTGATGGAGGGTTAAAGCCGTGTTGATGGAGGGTAAGAGCGTGTTGATGGAGGGTAAGAGCCGTGTTGATGGAGGGTTAGAGCCGTGTTGATGGAGGGTAAGAGCCGTGTTGATGGAGGGTTAGAGCGTGTTGATGGAGGGTTAAAGCCGTGTTGATGGAGGGTTAAAGCCGTGTTGATGGAGGGTAAGAGCCGTGTTGATGGAGGGTAAGAGCCGTGTTGATGGATGGTAAGAGCCGTGTTGATGGAGGGTTAGAGCCGTGTTGATGGAGGGTTAGAGCCGTGTTGATGGAGGTAGAGCCGTGTTGATGGAGGGTAAGAGCCGTGTTGATGGAGGGTAAGAGCCGTGTTGATGGAGGGTAAGAGCCGTGTTGATGGAGGGTAAGAGCCGTGTTGATGGAGGGTAAGAGCCGTGTTGGAGGAAGAGCCGTGTTGATGGAGGAAGGGCGTGTTGATGGAGGGTTAGAGCGTGTTGATGGAGAGTTAAGCCGTGTTGATGGAGGGTGGAGCCGTGTTGATGGAGGGTAAGAGCGTGTTGATGGAGGGTTAGAGCCGTGTTGATGGAGGGTAAGAGCGTGTTGATGGAGGGTAAGAGCCGTGTTGATGGAGGGTAAGAGCGTGTTGATGGAGGGTAAGAGCCGTGTTGATGGAGGGTAAGAGCCGTGTTGATGGAGGGTTAGAGCGTGTTGATGGAGGGTTAAAGCCGTGTTGATGGAGGGTAAGAGCCGTGTTGATGGAGGGTAAGAGCCGTGTTGATGGAGGGTTAAAGCCGTGTTGATGGAGGGTTAAATCCGTGTTGATGGAGGGTAAGAGCCGTGTTGATGGAGGGTAAGAGCGTGTTGATGGAAGGTAAGAGCCGTGTTGATGGAGAGTTAAAGCCGTGTTGATGGAGGGTTAAAGCCGTGTTGATGGAGGGTAAGAGCCGTGTTGATGGAGGGTAAGAGCCGTGTTGATGGAGGGTTAAAGCCGTGTTGATGGAGGGTTAAAGCCGTGTTGATGGAGGGTTAAAGCCGTGTTGATGGAGGGTAAGAGCCGTGTTGATGGATGGTAAGAGCCGTGTTGATGGACCATGGTATCATTAAGAAGCCAGTCATACCCTGATCCATCGTCTTTATCAACACAATAGAGAACAGTATTGATTAATACAGAAAGGACCCTGATGGGGGGGAAATGCTAATTAAGTGAAGCTGCTAATTCACGGTGGTCGTAATTAATCTTCTATATGCTTAATGTACCAGGGCATCATTTCTCATCTGCTATGTCACCCTCTTAATCAATGGGTCAACTGTTATCACCCAGAGAGAGTATTCATGGTCCCCAAGAATATCAAGACCAGATGCAGGAATACTATTATTCATATAATAGGACTGTTGGACAACGGTCTTTGTTATTTTGAGAAATGTTGTGATCATCTTAACTGTAATTCAGAGCACACATTGAAGGTTTTCCTCTAAGTTGTCAATAGAGCTGACTGGTAGGATAGGTGTCTGTGTAACAGCCGCCTGCATTGGCATCATTGTACTGTAGTGTCATTCTATCCTGGTGTCTCCTCTGTCATCTTTGGAACAGCAACTGATTCTGATGAGTCATTCCGGAGCTTCCACAGCGTTCCCCCCAACGTTCCCTCCGGTGTTCCCAGCATTCCTTTCCCCCTCTGGGAGCCACCACGCCTGCTTCCTGCATTCCATCTGGGTCAGAATTTGGATGGCCTTTCCCTGGTGGAACAGAGTAGAGTGGAGCAAATCCATCCATCCCTCCATCCATCCCTCCATCCATCCCTCTATCCTTCCATCCATCCCTCCATCCATCCCTCTATCCTTCCATCCTTCCAAGCTGATTTGGGTATGACCGTAACATTATGTCAGCTGGAATAACACCCTCTGTAATCGTCCTACAGGTGCTCTCCCCTCTCTCCAGTCCCCTGACATTTCCTGCTCCTATCTGATCCTTCTGATATTGACTGAGGCTGATCCTTCTGAGACTGACTGAGGCTGATCCTTCTGAGACTGACTGAGGCTGATCCTTCTGAGACTGACTGAGGCTGATCCTTCTGAGACTGACTGAGGCTGATCCTTCTGAGACTGACTGAGGCTGATCCTTCTGAGACTGACTGAGGCTGATCCTTCTGAGACTGACTGAGGCTGATCCTTCTGAGACTGACTGAGGCTGATCCTTCTGAGACTGACTGAGGCTGCATCCCAAATGACACCCTATTCCCTATATAGGGCACCACCCCATAGGGCTCTGGTCAAAAGTAGTGCACTATATAGGGAATAGGGTGCCATTCTCTGGTCAAAAGTAGTGCACTATATAGGGAATAGGGTGCCATTCTCTGGTCAAAAGTAGTGCACTATATAGGGAATAGGCTGCCATTCTCTCGTCTAAAGTAGTGCACTATATAGGGAATAGGGTGCCATTCTCTGGTCTAAAGTAGTGCACTATATAGGGAATAGGGTGCCATTCTCTGGTCTAACGTAGTGCACTATATAGGGAATAGGGTGCCATTCTCTGGTCTAAAGATAGTGCACTATAGGGAATAGGGTGCCATTCTCTGGTCTAAAGTAATTACACTATATAGGAATAGGGTGCCATTCTCTGGTCAAAAGTAGTACTATATAGGAATAGGGTGCCATTCTCTGGTCTAAGTAGTGCACTATAGGGAATAGGGTGCCATTCTCTGGTCAAAAGTAGTGCACTATATAGGGAATAGGCTGCCATTCTCTGGTCTAAAGTAGTGCACTATATAGGGAATAGGGTGCCATTCTCTGGTCTAAAGTAGTGCACTATATAGGGAATAGGGTGCCATTTGTGACGTAGACTGTTGGTGCGGCGAGCGGGTATTCCTTCTTTTCCCATTCGGAAAAACGGAGCGGAACAGTGGAGGATAGGGTTGCCTCTATACGGACCGAGGATCCATGATGCCGTCCACGTCGGGAACGTGCGTCAGCGGGTCGCTGACATCATTGATCACTCCTCTTATTATCATAGTGATTATAGAGGAGTGGAACTGAGGAGAACACTCACTCACGGGCCGGATAGTGGGATCTAAATGGACCCGTCTCATGGAGAGTTCCGTTATGGTATTCAGCTATTCATCATGTTTGATATTTATTTAATGTTGCTGACCTTTCATGCCACATGGCAGAGCCAGTATTGTTTCAGACAGATAACAGAGACGTAGAGCTAAATCAAATCAACTCTGTTGTTTTATTCTGTTGCAGGTAAGGTAGAAGGATAATTAAATATTAGTCTTTGTGCCTGGAGATAGGATGGTTGTTGATTAGAAAACCATAAAAGCAGTGTCCGTCTGTCCATCTGTCCATCCCCCCTGGCTGTTCTATTTCCCAAGCCTTCTGATGCTTCAACTTTTGACTCAGCAACTATGTATTTTTCTATAATCTTTCGGACTTTCCTCGGCTCAGCCGTTGACGTTCGGACTTTATTAAATGTCAGAGATAGCCAGAGAGATTCCTAGTCCCTCTGCAATGAAGTTTACCCAGCAGATTATAGAAGAACTTGAAATGACCACTGAAGCCCTTCTCCAAAGGATGATAAGGAAAGCCTTGTAGATTAAGCCTTCATAAAGGTTTATAATTACTTTTATAAAGAGTTAATAAAGCCTTCATAAAGGCTGGACTATGATACATTTATAAAGTCTGCGTTGTATCGAGGGTTGTCATCTCACCCTGACCAATGAGAAGCAAATCAGAGTCCTCCCCTGATTGGGTCGTCATGGATATTAGATAGTAGATATGTTGAATCAGAGTCCTCCCCTGATTGGGTCGTCATGGATATTAGATAGTAGATATGTTGAATCAGACTCCTCCCCTGATTGGGTCATCATGGATATTAGATAGTAGATATGTTGAATCAGACTCTATAGTGTAGCCAGGAGGAGGAGGGTCTAGGTATAGTGTAGCCAGGAGGAGGAGGGTCTAGGTATAGTGTAGCCAGGAGGAGGGTCTAGGTATAGTGTAGCCAGGAGGAGGGTCTAGGTATAGAGTAGCCAGGAGGAGGGTCTAGGTATAGTGTAGCCAGGAAGGAGGTCTAGGTATAGTGTAGCCAGCAGGAGGAGGGTCTAGGTATAGTGTAGCCAGGAGGAGGGTCTCAGGGTATAGTGTAGCCAACAGGAGGAGGGTCTAGTATAGTGTGGCCAACAGGAGGGAGGGTCTAGGTATAGTGTAGCCAACAGGAGGAGGGTCTAGGTATAGTGTAGCCACCAGGAGGAGGGTCTAGGTATAGTGTAGCCAGGAGGAGGAGGGTCTAGGTATAGTGTAGCCAGGAGGAGGGTCTGGGTATGGTGTAGCCAGGAGGAGGGTCTAGGTATAGTGTAGCCAGAGGAGGGTCTCAGGTATAGTTAGCCAACAGGAGGAGGGTCTAGGTATAGTGTAGCCAGGAGGAGGGGTCTTGGTGTAGTGTCGCCACCAGGAGTGGAGGGTCTAGGGTATAGTGTAGCCAACAGGAGGAGGGTCTAGGTATAGTGTAGCCAACAGAGGAGGGTCTGGGTATAGTGTAGCCAACAGGAGGGAGGGTCTAGGTATAGTGTAGCCAGGAGGAGGGTCTAGGTATAGTGTAGCCAACAGGAGGAGGGTCTAGAGTATAGTGTATGCCAACAGGAGGAGGGTCTAGGTATAGTGTAGCCAGGAGGAGGGTCTAGGTATAGTGCTAGCCAACAGGAGGAGGGTCTAGGTATAGTGTAGCCAGGAGGAGGGTCTAGGTATAGTGTAGCCAACAGGAGGAGGGTCTAGGTATAGTGTAGCCAGGAGGAGGGTCTAGGTATAGTGTAGCCAACAGGAGGAGGGTCTAGGTATAGTGTAGCCAGGATGGGGTCTGGTATAGTGTAGCCAGGAGGAGGGTCAGGTATAGTGTAGCCAGCGGGAGGAGGGTCTAGGTATAGTGTAGCCAGGAGGAGGGTCTAGGTATAGTGTAGCCAGGAGGAGGTCTAGTATAGTGTGGCCAACAGGAGGAGTGCAGGTCATAGTGTAGCCAGGAGGGGTATAGTGCTACAGGAGGAGGGTCTAGGTATAGTGTAGCCAACGAGGAGGAGGTCTGGGTATAGTGTACCCACAGGAGGAGGGTCTAGGTATAGTGTAGCCAACAGGAGGAGGGTCTAGGTATAGTGTAGCCAACAGGAGGAGGGTCTAGGTGTCCAGGGGTCTGTGCCAGGGGAGGGTTAGTAATAGCCAGAGGTCTAGGTATAGTGTGCCAACTGGAGGAGGAGGGTCTGGAGTATAGTGTAGCCAACAGGAGGAGGGTCATATAGTGAGCCTTTTTTACGGAGGTTGGCTATTCAGCCAGGGGAGGGTCTGTATTTAAGCCTAGGGGGAGAAGTCTATATGGTCAACAGGAGGAGGGTCTAGGTTGTGTAGCCGGGAGGGGTTATATAGTGTGTAACGGGAGGAGGGGTCTAGTATGAGTACTAGCCACGGGGGTCTAGTATGTGTAGCCGCAGGAGGAGGGTCTAGGTATGTTAGCCAGCAGGGGGGGGGATTCTGGTATAGGTCAGCCAACAGGAGGAGGGTCTAGGTATAGTGTAGCCAACAGGAGGAGGGTCTAGGTATAGTGCTAGCAGGAGGAGGGTCTAGGTATAGTGTAGCCAGGAGGAGGGTCTGGTATAGTGTAGCCAACAGGAGGAGGGGAGGGTCTAGGTATAGTGTAGCCACAGGAGGAGGGTCTAGGTATAGTGTAGCCAACAGGAGGAGGGTCTAGGCTATAGTGTAGCCGGGAGGGGGTCTGGGTATAGTGTAGCCAACAGGAGGAGGGTCTAGGGTATAGTGTAGCCAGGAGGGTCTAGGTAGTGTAGCCAGGAGGGGCAGAGGAGGAGGGTCTAGGTATAGTGTAGCCAACAGGAGGAGTCTAGGTATAGTGTAGCCAACAGGAGGAGGGTCTAGGTATAGTGTAGCCAGGAGGAGGGTCTGAGGTATATTAGCCAACAGGAGGAGGGTCTAGGTATAGTGTAGCCAGCAGGAGGGTCTAGGTATAGTGTAGCCAACAGGAGGAGGGTCTAGGTTGTGTAGCCAGGAGGAGGGTCTAGGTATAGTGTAGCTAGACAGGAGGAGGGTCTAGTATAGTGTAGCCAACAGAGAGAGGGTCTGGTATAGTGTAGCCAGGAGGAGGGTCTAGGTATAGTGTAGCCAGGAGGAGGAGGGTCTGGGTATAGTGTGGCACAGGAGGAGGGTCTAGGTATAGTGTTGCCAACAGGAGGAGGGTCTGGTTAGTGTAGCCAACAGGGAGGAGGGTCTAGGGTATAGTGTAGCCAACAGGAGGAGGGTCTAGGTATAGTGTAGCCAGCGGAGGAGGGTCTAGGTATAGTGTAGCCAACAGGAGGAGAGGGTCTAGGTATAGTGTGCCAGGAGAGGTCTAGGTATAGTGTAGCCAACAGGGAGGAGGGTCTAGGTATAGTGTAGCCAACAGGAGGAGGGTCTAGGTATAGTGTAGCCAACAGGAGGAGGTTCTAGGTATAGTGTAGCCAGGAGGAGGGTCTAGGTATAGTGTAGCTAACAGGAGGAGGGTCTAGGTATAGTGTGCCACAGGAGGAGGGTCTAGGTATAGTGTAGCCAACAGGAGAGGAGGGTCTAGGTATAGTGTAGCCACAGGAGGAGGGTCTTAGGTAGCCAACAGGAGGAGGTCTAGGTATAGTGTAGCCAGGAGGAGGGTCTAGGTATAGTGTAGCCAACGGAGGAGGGTCTGGTATAGTGTAGCCAGGAGGAGGGTCTAGGTATAGTGTAGCCAACAGGAGGGGGGTCTGGTATAGTGTTAGCCAACAGGAGGAGGAGGTCTCGGGATCATAGTGTAGCCAACAGGAGGAGGGTCTGGAGTATAGTGTAGCCAGCGGAGGGTCTAGGTATAGTGTGGCCAGGAGGGTCTAGGTATAGTGTAGCCAGCAGGAGGGTCTAGGTATAGTGTAGCCAACAGGAGGAGGGTCTAGGTATAGTGTACCACAGGAGGAGGGTCTAGGTATAGTGTAGCCAGGAGGAGGGTCTAGGTATAGTGTGTACCGGAGGAGGGTCTAGGTATAGTGTAGCCAGCAGGAGGAGGGCTTAGTCTAGCCAGGAGAGGGCAGTATAGTGTAGCCAGGGAGGGTGGTATAGTGGCAAAGGAGGAGGGTCTAGGTATAGTGTAGCCAACAGGAGGAGGGTCTGGGTATGGTGTAGCCAGGGAGGAGGGTCTAGGTATAGTGTAGCCAGCAGGAGGAGGTCTAGGCATAGTGCCGGAGGAGGTCTAGTTTTTCACGGTTATGTGTAGCCGGGGGGGGGTCTCGGTTAGTGTACCGGCAGGAGGGGTCTGGGTATAGTGTAGCCAACAGGAGGGGGTCTGTATAGTGCTTAGCCACAGGGGGAGGGTCTAGGGTATAGTGTAGCCAGGAGGAGGGTCTGGGTATGTGCTAGCCAGGAGGAGGGTCTGGTATAGTGTAGCCAGGGGAGGAGGGTCTAGGTATAGTGTAGCCAAGGAGGAGGGTCTGGGTTAGTAGAACAGGAGGAGGGTCTAGTATGGTGTAGCCAACAGGAGGAGGGTCTAGGTATAGTGTAGCCAGCAGGAGGGTCTAGGTATAGTGTAGCCAGGAGGAGGGTCTGGGTATAGTGTAGCCAGGAGGAGGGTCTAGGTATAGTGTAGCCAGGAGGGGCTAGGTATAGTGTAGCCAACAGGAGGAGGGTCTGGGTATAGTGTAGCCAACAGGAGGAGGTCTAGGTATAGTGTAGCCCGGAGGCGTAGTCTAGCCAGAGGAGGTCTGGGTTAGGTAGCCAGGAGGAGGGTCTAGGTATAGTGTGGCCAGGAAGGAGGGTCTAGGTATAGTGTAGCCAACAGGAGGAGGGTCTAGGTATAGTGTAGCCAGAGGAGGGTCTGGTTGTGCAGAGGAGGGTCTAGGTATAGTGTAGCCAGGGAGGAGGGTCTAGGTATAGTGTAGCCAGGAGGAGGGTCTAGGTATAGTGTAGCCAGGAGGAGGGTCTAGGTATAGAGTAGCCGGAGGGTCTAGTATAGTGTAGGGAGGAGGGTCTGTTGTGTGCTGGGGGGGGTCTGTTGTCTCCGGGGGGTCTAGGTATAGTGTAGCAGGGGGGGCTTATGTCTAGCCGGAGGGGGGTCTTATAGTATACTTGGCCGGGAGGGTCTAGGGTATAGGTAGGCCCAGGGAGTCTGTATATGTACCAGGAGAGGTCTAGGTATATGTGCCACAGGGGGAGTTCTGGGTATAGTGTTCGTCCTTTGTCAGCCGGGGGGTCTAGGTATAGTGTAGCCGGGTCTTTGGTGGCCAGGAGGAGGGTCTAGGTATAGAGAGCCAGGAGGAGGGTCTAGGTGAAGTCTATAGGAGCAGGGTCTAGGTATAGTGTAGCCAACAGGAGGAGGGTCTAGGTATAGTGTAGCCAGGAGGAGGGTCTCGGTATGAGCAGCCAGGAGGAGGGTCTAGGTATAGTGTAGCCAGGAGGAGGGTCTAGGTATGGTAGCCCAGGAGGGGGTCTAGGTATAGTGTAGCCAACGGGAGGAGGGTCTAGGTATAGTGTAGCCAACAGAGGAGGGTCTAGGTATAGTGTGGCAGAGGAGGGTCTAGGTATAGTGTACTAGCAGGAGGGAGGGTCTAGGTATAGTGTAGCCAACAGGAGGAGGGTCTAGGTATAGTGTAGCCAACAGGAGGAGGGTCTAGGTATAGTGTAGCCAACAGGAGGAGGGTCTAGGTATAGTGTAGCCAGCAGGAGGAGGTCTAGGTTAGTCTTGCCAGGAGGAGGGTCTAGGTATAGTGTAGCCAGGGGGGTCTAGGTATAGTGTAGCCAGGAGGAGGGTCTAGGTATAGTGTAGCCAGGGAGGAGGGTCTAGGTATTGTAGCCAGGAGGGAGGGTCTAGGTATAGTGTAGCCAAGGAGGAGGGTCTAGGTATAGTGTAGCCACAGGAGGAGGGTCTAGGTATAGTGTAGCCAACAGGAGGAGGGTCTAGGTATAGTGTAGCCAGGAGGAGGGTCTAGGTATAGTGTGCAGCCAGGAGGAGGGTCTAGGTATAGTGTGCCAGGAGGAGGGTCTAGGTATAGGTGTAGCCAGGAGGAGGGTCTTAGGTATAGTGTAGCCACGGGAGGAGGGTCTAGGTATAGTGAGCAGGAGGGAGGGGTCTAGGTATAGTGTAGCCAACAGGAGGAGGGTCTAGGTATAGTGTAGCCAACAGGAGGAGGGTCTAGGTATAGTGTAGCCAGGGGAGGTCTAGGGTATAGTGTAGCCACGGAGGAGGGTCTAGGTATAGATGTAGCCAACCAGGAGGAGGGTCTAGGTATAGTGTCAGCCAGGAGGAGGGTCTAGGTATAGTGTAGCCAGGAGGAGGGTCTAGGTATAGTGTTAGCCACAGGAGGAGGGTCTGGTATAGTGTAGCCAGCGGGAGGAGGGTCTAGGTATAGTGTAGCCAGGAGGAGGGTCTAGGTATAGTGTAGCCAGGAGGAGGGTCTAGGTATAGTGTAGCCAACAGGAGGGGGTCTAGGTATAGTGTAGCCAGCGGAGGAGGGTCTAGGTATAGTGTAGCCAACAGGAGGAGGGTCTAGGTATAGTGTAGCCAACAGGAGGAGGGTCTAGGTATAGTGCTTGCCAGGAGGAGGGTCTAGGGTTAGTGTAGCCAGGAGGAGGGTCTAGGTATAGTGTAGCCACAGGAGGAGGGTCTAGGTATAGTGTAGCCAGGAGGAGGGTCTGGGGTATAGTGTAGCCAACAGGAGGAGGGTCTAGGTATAGTGTAGCCAGGGGAGGGTCTAGTATAGTCAGAGGAGGGTCTAGGTATAGTGTAGCCAACAGGAGGAGGGTCTAGGTATAGTGTAGCCAACAGGAGGAGGGTCTAGGTATAGTGCTAGCCAACAGGGGAGGGGAGGGTCTAGGTATAGTGTAGCCAGCGGAGGAGGGGTCTGGGTATAGTGTAGCCAACAGGGGGAGGAGGGTCTAGGTATGGAGCCGCGGCAGGAGGGGTCTAGGTATAGTGTAGCCACAGGAGGAGGGTCTAGGTATAGTGTAGCCAAAGGGAGGAGGGTCTAGGCTATAGTGTAGCCAGGGAGGAGGGTCTAGGTATAGTGTAGCCAGGAGGAGGGTCTAGTATAGTGCTTAGCCACGGAGGAGGATCTATATATGTAGCCAGGGGGGGTCTGTATAGTATAGCCAACGGAGGAGGGTCTAGAGTATAGTGGCCAGGGAGGAGGGTCTAGGTATAGTGCCTTAGCCAGGAGGAGGTCTAGGTATAGTGTGTAGCCAGAGGAGGAGGTCTAGGTATAGTGTAGCCAGGAGGAGGGTCTAGGTATAGTGTAGCCAGGAGGAGGGTCTAGGTATAGTGTAGCCAGGAGGAGGGTCTAGGTATAGTGCTTAGCCAGCGAGGAGGTCTAGGTATAGTGTAGCCAGGAGGAGGTTCTAGGTATAGTGTAGCCAACAGGAGGAGGGTCTAGGTATGAGTGTAGCCAGGAGGAGGGTCTAGGTATAGTGTAGCCAGGAGGAGGGGTCTGGTATAGTGTAGCCCAGGGAGGAGGGTCTAGGTATAGTGTAGCCAGGAGGAGGGTCTAGGTATAGTGTGCCAGCAGGAGGGTCTAGGTATGGTGTAGCCAGCAGGAGGAGGGTCTAGGTATAGTGTAGCCACAGGAGGAGGGTCTAGGTATGTGTGCCGGAGGAGGATGCGTATAGTGTAGCCAGGAGGAGGGTCTAGGTTTTGCGGGTCTAGGTATGTTGCCAGGAGGAGGTCTAGGCATAGTGTAGCCAACAGGAGGAGGGTCTAGGTATAGTGTAGCCAACAGGAGGAGGGTCTAGGTATAGTGTAGCCAACAGGAGGAGGGGTCTCAGGCCATAGTGTAGCCAGGAGGAGGGTCTAGGTATAGTGTAGCCAAAGAGGAGGAGGGTCTAGGTATAGTGTAGCCAGGAGGAAGTATAGGAGCCAACAGGAGGAGGGTCTAGGTATAGTGTAGCCAACAGGAGGAGGGGTCTAGGTATAGTGTAGCCAGGAGGGGGGTCTCGGTATGGTCTCCGAGGGGTCTTATAGTCTGAGAGGAGGGTCTGGGTATAGTGCCCAGCTGAGGAGGAGGTCTGGAAGTATAGAAGTGGCCAAGGGGGGGGGGGGTCTAGGTATAGTGTAGCCAACAGGAGGAGGTCTAGGCATAGTGTAGCCACAGGAGGAGGGTCTGGTATAGGTGCGCAAGTCTAGCTATAAACATTGCGGAGGAGGGTCTAGGTATAGTAGTGGCCAGCAGGAGGAGGAGGGTCTAGGTATAGTTACATGAGGAGGAGTCTAGGTATAGGTAGCCAGGAGGAGGGTCTAGGTATAGTGTAGCCAGGAGGAGGGTCTAGGTATAGTGTAGCCAGGAGGAGGGTCTAGGTATAGTGCTTAGCCCGAGGAGGAGGGTCTAGGTATGAGTGTAGCCAGGAGGAGGGTCTAGGTATAGTGTAGCCAACAGGGAGGAGGGTCTAGGTATAGTCGTAGCCAGGAGAGGAGGGTCTAGGTATAGTGCTAGCCCAGGAGGAGGGTCTAGGTACATAGTGTAGCCAGGAGGAGGGTCTAGGTATAGTGTAGCCAGCAGGGAGGGTCTAGTATAGTGTGGCCAGGAGGAGGGTCTAGGTATAGTGTGGCAGCGGAGGAGGGTCTAGGTATAGTGTAGCCAGGGAGGGGAGGGGTCTAGGTATAGTGCTAGCAGGAGGAGGGTCTAGGTATAGTGTAGCCACAGGAGGGAGGGTCTAGGTATAGTGTGAGCCAACAGGAGGAGGGTCTCGGTATAAAGTGCCTAGCCAGGAGGAGGGTCTAGGATAGTGCAGGAGGAGGAGGTCTAGGGTATGGAAGTAGCCAGGAGGAGGGTCTAGGGTATAGTGTAGCCAACAGGAGGAGGGTCTAGGTATGAGCCAGGAGGAGGTCGTATAGTGTAGCCAACGGAGGAGGGTCTAGGTATAGTGTAGCCAACGGAGGAGGGTCTAGGTGGTAGTGTAGCCAACAGGAGGAGGGTCTAGGTATAGTGCAGCGCAAAGGAGAGGGTCTAGGTATAGTGCTTAGCCAACAGGACTAGGGTCTAGTATAGTGTAGCTACAGGAGGAGGGTCTGGCAATAGTGTAGCCACAGGAGGAGGGTCTGAGGTATAGTGTAGCCAACAGAGGAGGGTCTACTATTAGCCAGAGAGGAGGGTCTAGATAGTGTAGCCAACGGAGGAGGGTCTAGGTTGTGCAGCAGGAGGGTCTAGGTATAGTGTAGCCAGGAGGAGGGTCTAGGTATAGTGCAGCCAGGGAGGAGGGTCTAGGTATAGTGCTAGCCAGGAGGAGGGTCTAGGTATAGCGTGCAGCTAACAGGAGGAGGGTCTAGGTATAGTCTACCTTCAGGAGGAGGGTCTAGGTATAGTGTTAGCCGATGAGGAGGGTCTAGGTATAGTAGTAGCCAAGGGAGGAGGGGTCTAGGTATAGTGTAGCCAACAGGAGGGAGGGTCTAGGTATAGTGTAGCCAGGAGGAGGGTCTAGGTATGAGTGTAGCCAGGAGGAGGGTCTAGGTATAGTGTAGCCAGGAGGAGTCTGTATAGAGTAGCCAACAGGGAGGAGGGTCTAGGTATAGTGCTTCAGCCAACAGGAGGAGGGTCTACGTATAGTGTAGCCAACGGGAGGAGGGTCTAGGTATAGTGTAGCCAACAGGAGGAGGGTCTAGGTATATGGTGAGGAGGAGGAGTCTAGGCCATAGTGTAGCCAACAGGAGGAGGGAGGGTCTAGGGTATAGTGTACACAGGGAGGAGGGGTCTTATGAGTGAGCCAGGAGGAGGGTCTAGGTATAGTGTAGCCAGCAGGAGGTCTAGGTATAGGAACCAGGAGGAGGGTCTAGGGTATAGTGTAGCCAGGAGGAGGGTCTAGGTATAGTGTAGCCAACAGGAGAGGTCGTATGGTGAGCCACAGGAGGGAGGGTCTAGGTATAGTGTAGCTAACAGGAGAGGGTCTAGGTATAGTGTAGCCAGGGGAAGGTCAGGTATAGTGCTAACAGGAGGAGGGTCTGGTATGGTGTAGCCAACGGGAGGAGGGTCTAGGTACAGTGCGGGGCCAACAGGAGGAGGGTCTAGGTATAGTGTAGCCACAGGAGGAGGGTCTATAGGTATAGAGTAGCAGGAGGAGGGTCATATAGTGATAGCCCAGCAGCAGAGAGGGTCTAGGTATAGTGTAGCCAAGAGGAGGAGGGTCTAGGTATAGTGCTAGGCTTCGGAGGAGGGTCTAGGTATAGTGTAGCCAACAGGAGGAGGGTCTAGGGTATAGTGTAGCCAACAGGAGGAGGGTCTAGGGCACTTAGTGTAGCCACAGGAGGAGGGTCTAGGTATAGTGTAGCCAGGAGGAGGGTCTAGGTTGGTGCCACAGAAGGGTCTGTATAGTGTGGCCAGCGGAGGAGGGTCTAGGTATAGTGTAGCCAGGAGGAGGGGTCTAGGCATAGTGTAGCTTAACAGGAGGAGGGTCTAGGTATAGTGTAGCCAACAGGAGGAGGGTCTAGGTATAGTTAGCCCAGAGGAGGGTCTAGGTTGTTACAGGAGAGTCTAGGTATAGCGTAGCTTAGGAGGGAGGGTCTAGGTATAGTGCCGCAACCAGGAGGGAGGGTCTAGGTATAGTGTAGCCACAGGAGGAGGGTCTAGGTATAGTGTAGCCAGGAGGAGGGTCTTATAGTGTGCAACAGGAGGAGGGTCTAGGTATAGTGTGGCAGCAGGAGGAGGGTCTAGGTCAATAGTGCTTAAGCAGCGAGGAGGAGGGTCTAGGTATGGTGTAGCCAGGAGGAGGGTCTAGGTATAGTGCTTGGCCAGGGAGGAGGGTCTAGGTAGTAGTGCTTAGCCAACAGGAGGAGGGTCTAGGTATGTAGCGCAGCCGGGAGGAGGGTCTAGGTGATAGTGCAGCCACAGGAGGGGAGGGTCACAGGTATAGTGTAGCCAACAGGAGAGGGTCTAGGTATAGTGCTGAGCCAACAGGGAGGGAGGGTCTAGGTATAGTGTGAGCCAACAGGAGGAGGGTCTAGGGTATAGTGTAGCCAGGAGGAGGGTTCAGGTCTGTATAGTGTAGCCAGGAGGGAGGGTCTCGGTATAGTGTAGCCAACAGTAGCAGGTAGGTACAAGTGTAGCCAGGAGGAGGGTCTAGGTATAGTGTATGCCAACAGGAAGGAGGGTCTAGGTATAGTGCCCAGCCAGCAGAGGAGGAGGGTCTCGGTATAGTGTAGCCAGTAGGAGGAGGGTCTAGGTATAGTGTAGCCACGGAGGAGGGTCTGGGTATAGTGTGGCCGAGGAGGGTCTAGGTGATAGTGTAGCTAACAGGGAGGAGGGTCTAGGTATAGTGCAGCCAGAGGAGGTCTAGGTATAGTTAGCCAACCAGGAGGAGGGTCAGGTATAGTGTAGCTACCAGGAGGGGGAGGGTCTAGGTATGAGTGCTAGCCAACAGGAGGAGGGTCTAGGCATAGAGCAAAGGAGGAGGGTCTAGGTATAGTGTGGCAGCCACAGGAGGAGGAGGTCCCAGGGTGATAGTGTAGCCAGGAGGAGGGTCTAGGTATAGTGTAGCCAACAGGGAGGAGGGTCTAGGTATAGTGTAGCCAGCAGGAGGGTCTAGGTATGGTACGGCCAGGAGGAGGGTCTAGGTGTATAGTGTAGCCAACAGGAGAGGGTCTAGGTATAGTGTAGCCACAGGAGGAGGGTCTAGGTATAGTGTAGCCAACAGGAGGAGGGTCTAGGTATAGGGTGTAGCCAGCGGAGGAGGGTCTAGGTATAGTAGCAACAGGAGGAGCTACAGGAGGAGGGTCTAGGTATAGTGTAGCCAACGGGAGGAGGGTCTAGGATATAGTGTAGCCAAGAGGGAGGAGGGTCTAGGTATAGTGTAGCCAACAGGGAGGAGGGTCTAGGTATAGTGTGGCCAGCAGGAGGAGGGTCTAGGGTATAGGTGCTTAGGAGGAGGATGGAGGTCTAGGCCACAGGGGGTCTGCGTATCGGAGTGAGGAGGGTCTAGGAGAGTGTAGTCAGGAGGAGGGTCTAGGTATAGTGTAGCCAGGAGGAGGGTCTAGGTGGTAGTGTAGCCAACAGGAGGAGGGATCTAGGTATAGTGTAGCCAACAGGAGAGGGTCTAGGTATAGTGTAGCGTAACAGGAGGAGGGTCTAGGTATAGTGTAGCCACAGAGGGAGGGTCTAGGTATGTGTAGCCAACAGGGAGGAGGGTCTAGGTATAGTGTAGAGGAGGGTCTGTATAGTGTAGCCAACAGGAGGGAGGGTCTACAGGTATAGTGTAGCCAGCGAGGAGGGTCTAGGTATAGTGTAGCCAGGGAGGAGGAGTCTAGGTACAGTGTAGCCAGGAGGAGGGGGTCTAGGTATAGTGTAGCCAACAGGAGGAGGGTCTAGGGTATAGTGTAGCCAACAGGAGGAGGGTCTGGAAGTATAGTGTAGCCAACGGAGATTCAGTTTAGTGGGGGTGTATTTAGCCAAGCAGGGGGGTCTAGGTATAGTGTAGCCAACGGGAGGGGAAACGGGTCTGAGCTATTTAGCCAACAGGAGGGGGGTCTAGGTATAGTGTAGCCGGAGGAGGGTTTTATGGCCACAGGAGGGGGTCTTATTAGTGTAGCCAACAGGAGGAGGTCTGGCATTGCACCAGGGGGGGGGTCTTATAGTGTAGCCAACAGGAGGAGGGTCTAATATATTCTTAGCCCGGGAGGAGGTCTTATGAGTGTAGCCAACGGGAGGGGGTCTAGTATAGTGTAGCCAACAGGAGAGGGTCTGATATAAATGTATGAAGGAAAGGAGTCTAAGTATAAATGCTATGCTGGAGAAGGTCTAAGTATGTTGCAGGAAGGAAGGAGTCTAGAGTATAGTACTTAGCCAACAGGAAGGAAGGTCTAGGTATAGTGTAGCCAGCAGAAGGAAGGTCTAAACATAGTACTTAGCCAGGAGGAGGGTCTAGGTATAGTGTAGCCAGGAGGAGGGTCTGGGTATAGTGTAGCCAACAGGAGGAGGGTCTAGGTATAGTGTAGCCAACAGGAGAGGTCTGGGCGCAAGTAGCCAGGAGGAGGAG
>NW_025533484.1:1282500-1354326 GCF_020615455.1 Coregonus clupeaformis | reverse complement strand
GCTAACTACCAGTCTGTTGTTGATGCCTGGCTAACCACCAGTCTGTTGTTGATGCCTGGCTAACTACCAGTCTGTTGTTGATGCCTGGTCTAACTACTTGTTGATGCCTGGCTAACTACCAGTCTGTTGTTGATACCTGGCTAACTACCAGTCTGTTGTTGATACCTGACTAACTACCAGTCTGTTGTTGATGCCTGGATAACTACGCAGTCTGTTGTTGATACCTGGCTAACTACCAGTCTGTTGTTGAAACGATATCTAGCTAACTAGCAGTCTGTTGTTGATGCCTGGCTAACTACCAGTCTGTTGTTGATGCCTGGCTAACTACCAGTCTGTTGTTGATGCCTGGCTAACTACCAGTCTGTTGTTGATCCGGCTAACCACCAGTCTGTTGTTGATACCTGGCTAACTACCAGTCTGTTGTTGATGCCTGGCTAACTACCAGGCTGTTGTTGATGCCTGGCTAACTACCAGTCTGTTGTTGATACCTGGCTAACTACCAGTCTGTTGTTGATGCCTGGATAACTACCAGTCTGTTGTTGATGCCTGGCTAACTACCAGTCTGTTGTTGATGCCTGGCTAACTACCAGTCTGTTGTTGATACCTGGCTAACTACCAGTCTGTTTGTTGATGCCTGGCAGCAACTACCAGTCTGTTGTTGATGCCTGGCTAACTACCAGTCTGTTGTTGATGCCTGGCTAACTATCAGTCTGTTGTTGATGCCTGGCTAACTACCAGTCTGTTGTTGATGCCTGGCTAACTACCAGTCTGTTGTTGATGCCTGGCTAACTACCAGTCTGTTGTTGATGCCTGGCTAACTACCAGTCTGTTGTTGATGCCTGGCTAACTACCAGTCTGTTGTTGATACCTGGCTAACTACCAGTCTGTTGTTGATGCCTGGCTAACTACCAGTCTGTTGTTGATGCCTGGCTAACTACCAGTCTGTTGTTGATGCCTGGCTAACTACCAGTCTGTTGTTGATACCTGGCTAACTACCAGTCTGTTGTTGATGCCTGGCTAACTACCAGTCTGTTGTTGATGCCTGGCTAACTACCAGTCTGTTGTTGATGCCTGGCTAACTACCAGTCTGTTGTTGATGCCTGGCTAACTACCAGTCTGTTGTTGATGCCTGGCTAACTACCAGTCTGTTGTTGATGCCTGGCTAACTACCAGTCTGTTGTTGATGCCTGGCTAACTACCAGTCTGTTGTTGATGCCTGGCTAACTACCAGTCTGTTGTTGATACCTGGCTAACTACCAGTCTGTTGTTGATACCTGGCTAACTACCAGTCTGTTGTTGATGCCTGGATAACTACCAGTCTGTTGTTGATACCTGGCTAACTACCAGTCTGTTGTTGATACCTGGCTAACTACCAGTCTGTTGTTGATGCCTGGCTAACTACCAGTCTGTTGTTGATGCCTGGCTAACTACCAGTCTGTTGTTGATGCCTGGCTAACTACCAGTCTGTTGTTGATGCCTGGTTAACTACCAGTCTGTTGTTGATACCTGGCTAACTACCAGTCTGTTGTTGATGCCTGGCTAACTACCAGTCTGTTGTTGATGCCTGGCTAACTACCAGTCTGTTGTTGATACCTGGCTAACTACCAGTCTGTTGTTGATACCTGGTTAACTACCAGTCTGTTGTTGATACCTGGCTAACTACCAGTCTGTTGTTGATGCCTGGCTAACTACCAGTCTGTTGTTGATGCCTGGCTAACTTCCAGTCTGTTGTTGATGCCTGGCTAACTACCAGTCTGTTGTTGATGCCTGGCTAACTACCAGTCTGTTGTTGATGCCTGGCTAACTACCAGTCTGTTGTTGATGCCTGGCTAACTACCAGTCTGTTGTTGATACCTGGCTAACTACCAGTCTGTTGTTGATACCTGGCTAACTATCAGTCTGTTGATGCCTGGCTAACTACCAGTCTGTTGTTGATGCCTGGCTAACTACCAGTCTGTTGTTGATGCCTGGCTAACTACCAGTCTGTTGTTGATGCCTGGCTAACTACCAGTCTGTTGTTGATGCCTGGCTAACTACCAGTCTGTTGTTGATGCCTGGCTAACTACCAGTCTGTTGTTGATGCCTGGCTAACTACCAGTCTGTTGTTGATGCCTGGCTAACTACCAGTCTGTTGTTGATGCCTGGCTAACTACCAGTCTGTTGTTGATGCCTGGCTAACTACCAGTCTGTTGTTGATGCCTGGCTAACTACCAGTCTGTTGTTGATGCCTGGCTAACTACCAGTCTGTTGTTGATGCCTGGCTAACTACCAGTCTGTTGTTGATGCCTGGCTAACTACCAGTCTGTTGTTGATGCCTGGCTAACTACCAGTCTGTTGTTGATGCCTGGCTAACTACCAGTCTGTTGTTGATGCCTGGCTAACTACCAGTCTGTTGTTGATGCCTGGCTAACTACCAGTCTGTTGTTGATGCCTGGCTAACTACCAGTCTGTTGTTGATGCCTGGCTAACTACCAGTCTGTTGTTGATACCTGGCTAACTACCAGTCTGTTGTTGATACCTGGCTAACTACCAGTCTGTTGTTGATGCCTGGCTAACTACCAGTCTGTTGTTGATGCCTGGCTAACTACCAGTCTGTTGTTGATGCCTGGCTAACTACCAGTCTGTTGTTGATGCCTGGATAACTACCAGTCTGTTGTTGATGCCTGGCTAACTACCAGTCTGTTGTTGATGCCTGGCTAACTACCAGTCTGTTGTTGATGCCTGGCTAACTACCAGTCTGTTGTTGATACCTGGCTAACTACCAGTCTGTTGTTGATGCCTGGCTAACTACCAGTCTGTTGTTGATGCCTGGCTAACTACCAGTCTGTTGTTGATACCTGGCTAACTACCAGTCTGTTGTTGATGCCTGGCTAACTACCAGTCTGTTGTTGATGCCTGGCTAACTACCAGTCTGTTGTTGATACCTGGCTAACTACCAGTCTGTTGTTGATGCCTGGCTAACTACCAGTCTGTTGTTGATGCCTGGCTAACTACCAGTCTGTTGTTGATGCCTGGCTAACTACCAGTCTGTTGTTGATGCCTGGCTAACTACCAGTCTGTTGTTGATGCCTGGCTAACTACCAGTCTGTTGTTGATGCCTGGCTAACTACCAGTCTGTTGTTGATGCCTGGCTAACTACCAGTCTGTTGTTGATGCCTGGCTAACTACCAGTCTGTTGTTGATATCTGGCTAACTACCAGTCTGTTGTTGATACCTGGCTAACTACCAGTCTGTTGTTGATGCCTGGCTAACTACCAGTCTGTTGTTGATGCCTGGCTAACTACCAGTCTGTTGTTGATGCCTGGCTAACTACCAGTCTGTTGTTGATGCCTGGCTAACTACCAGTCTGTTGTTGATACCTGGCTAACTACCAGTCTGTTGTTGATACCTGGCTAACTACCAGTCTGTTGTTGATACCTGGCTAACTACCAGTCTGTTGTTGATGCCTGGCTAACTACCAGTCTGTTGTTGATGCCTGGCTAACTACCAGTCTGTTGTTGATGCCTGGCTAACTACCAGTCTGTTGTTGATACCTGGCTAACTCACCAGTCTGTTGTTGATGCCTGGCTAACTACCAGTCTGTTGTTGATGCCTGGCTAACTACCAGTCTGTTGTTGATACCTGGCTAACTACCAGTCTGTTGTTGATACCTGGCTAACTACCAGTCTGTTGTTGATGCCTGGCTAACTACCAGTCTGTTGTTGATGCCTGGCTAACTACCAGTCTGTTGTTGATGCCTGGCTAACTACCAGTCTGTTGTTGATGCCTGGCTAACTACCAGTCTGTTGTTGATGCCTGGCTAACTACCAGTCTGTTGTTGATGCCTGGCTAACTACCAGTCTGTTGTTGATGCCTGGCTAACTACCAGTCTGTTGTTGATGCCTGGCTAACTACCAGTCTGTTGTTGATGCCTGGCTAACTACCAGTCTGTTGTTGATGCCTGGCTAACTACCAGTCTGTTGTTGATGCCTGGCTAACTACCAGTCTGTTGTTGATGCCTGGCTAACTACCAGTCTGTTGTTGATGCCTGGCTAACTACCAGTCTGTTGTTGATGCCTGGCTAACTACCAGTCTGTTGTTGATACCTGGCTAACTACCAGTCTGTTGTTGATGCCTGGCTAACTACCAGTCTGTTGTTGATGCCTGGCTAACTACCAGTCTGTTGTTGATGCCTGGCTAACTACCAGTCTGTTGTTGATGCCTGGCTAACTACCAGTCTGTTGTTGATGCCTGGATAACTACCAGTCTGTTGTTGATACCTGGCTAACTACCAGTCTGTTGTTGATACCTGGCTAACTACCAGTCTGTTGTTGATACCTGGCTAACTACCAGTCTGTTGTTGATGCCTGGCTAACTACCAGTCTGTTGTTGATGCCTGGCTAACTACCAGTCTGTTGTTGATGCCTGGCTAACTACCAGTCTGTTGTTGATGCCTGGCTAACTACCAGTCTGTTGTTGATGCCTGGCTAACTACCAGTCTGTTGTTGATGCCTGGCTAACTACCAGTCTGTTGTTGATACCTGGCTAACTACCAGTCTGTTGTTGATGCCTGGCTAACTACCAGTCTGTTGTTGATACCTGGCTAACTACCAGTCTGTTGTTGATGCCTGGCTAACTACCAGTCTGTTGTTGATGCCTGGCTAACTACCAGTCTGTTGTTGATGCCTGGCTAACTACCAGTCTGTTGTTGATGCCTGGCTAACTACCAGTCTGTTGTTGATACCTGCCCAACTACCAGTCTGTTGTTGATGCCTGGCTAACTACCAGTCTGTTGTTGATGCCTGGCTAACTACCAGTCTGTTGTTGATGCCTGGCTAACTACCAGTCTGTTGTTGATGCTTGGCTAACTACCAGTCTGTTGTTGATGCCTGGCTAACTACCAGTCTGTTGTTGATGCCTGGCTAACTACCAGTCTGTTGTTGATGCCTGGCTAACTACCAGTCTGTTGTTGATGCCTGGCTAACTACCAGTCTGTTGTTGATGCCTGGCTAACTACCAGTCTGTTGTTGATACCTGGCTAACTACCAGTCTGTTGTTGATGCCTGGCTAACTACCAGTCTGTTGTTGATGCCTGGCTAACTACCAGTCTGTTGTTGATGCCTGGCTAACTTCCCAGTCTGTTGTTGATACCTGGCTAACTACCAGTCTGTTGTTGATGCCTGGCTAACTACCAGTCTGTTGTTGATACCTGGCTAACTACCAGTCTGTTGTTGATACCTGGCTAACTACCAGTGTGTTGTTGATTCCTGGCTAACTAACAGTCTGTTGTTGATACCTGGCTAACTACCAGTATGTTGTTGATGCCTGGCTAACTACCAGTCTGTTGTTGATACCTGGCTAACTACCAGTCTGTTGTTGATACCTGGCTAACTACCAGTCTGTTGTTGATACCTGGCTAACTACCAGTCTGTTGTTGATACCTGGCTAACTACCAGTATGTTGTTGATGCCTGGCTAACTACCAGTCTGTTGTTGATACCTGGCTAACTACCAGTCTGTTGTTGATACCTGGCTAACTACCAGTCTGTTGTTGATGCCTGGCTAACTACCGGTCTGTTGTTGATGCCTGGCTAACTACCAGTCTGTTGTTGATGCCTGGCTAACTACCAGTCTGTTGTTGATGCCTGGCTAACTACCAGTCTGTTGTTGATGCCTGGCTAAACTATCAGTCTGTTGTTGATGCCTGGCTAACTACCAGTCTGTTGTTGATGCCTGGCTAACTACCAGTCTGTTGTTGATGCCTGGCTAACTACCAGTCTGTTGTTGATGCCTGGCTAACTACCAGTCTGTTGTTGATGCCTGGCTAACTACCAGTCTGTTGTTGATGCCTGGCTAACTACCCAGTCTGTTGTTGATGCCTGGCTAACTACCAGTCTGTTGTTGATGCCTGGCTAACTACCAGTCTGTTGTTGATGCCTGGCTAACTACCAGTCTGTTGTTGATGCATCTGGCTAACTACCAGTCTGTTGTTGATGCCTGGCTAACTACCAGTCTGTTGTTGATACCTGGCTAACTACCAGTCTGTTGTTGATACCTGGCTAACTACCAGTCTGTTGTTGATGCCTGGCTAACTACCAGTCTGTTGTTGATGCCTGGCTAACTACCAGTCTGTTGTTGATGCCTGGCTAACTACCAGTCTGTTGTTGATGCCTGGCTAACTACCAGTCTGTTGTTGATGCCTGGCTAACTACCAGTCTGTTGTTGATGCCTGGCTAACTACCAGTCTTTTGTTGATGCCTGGCTAACTACCAGTCTGTTGTTGATGCCTGGCTAACTACCAGTCTGTTGTTGATGCCTGGCTAACTACCAGTCTGTTGTTGATACCTGGCTAACTACCAGTCTGTTGTTGATGCCTGGCTAACTACCAGTCTGTTGTTGATGCCTGGCTAACTACCAGTCTGTTGTTGATGCCTGGCTAACTACCAGTCTGTTGTTGATGCCTGGCTAACTACCAGTCTGTTGTTGATGCCTGGCTAACTACCAGTCTGTTGTTGATGCCTGGCTAACTACCAGTCTGTTGTTGATGCCTGGCTAACTACCAGTCTGTTGTTGATGCCTGGCTAACTACCAGTCTGTTGTTGATACCGGCTAACTACCAGTCTGTTGTTGATACCTGGCTAACTACCAGTCTGTTGTTGATGCCCTGGCTAACTACCAGTCTGTTGTTGATGCCTGGCTAACTACCAGTCTGTTGTTGATGCCTGGCTAACTACCAGTCTGTTGTTGATGCCTGGCTAACTACCAGTCTGTTGTTGATGCCTGGCTAACTACCAGTCTGTTGTTGATGCCTGGCTAACTACCAGTCTGTTGTTGATGCCTGGCTAACTACCAGTCTGTTGTTGATACCTGGCTAACTACCAGTCTGTTGTTGATGCCTGGCTAACTACCAGTCTGTTGTTGATGCCTGGCTAACTACCAGTCTGTTGTTGATACCTGGCTAACTACCAGTCTGTTGTTGATGCCTGGCTAACTACCAGTCTGTTGTTGATGCCTGGCTAACTACCAGTCTGTTGTTGATGCCTGGCTAACTACCAGTCTGTTGTTGATGCCTGGCTAACTCACCAGTCTGTTGTTGATGCCTGGCTAACTACCAGTCTGTTGTTGATACCTGGCTAACTACCAGTCTGTTGTTGATACCTGGCTAACTACCAGTCTGTTGTTGATGCCTGGCTAACTACCAGTCTGTTGTTGATACCTGGCTAACTACCAGTCTGTTGTTGATGCCTGGCTAACTACCAGTCTGTTGTTGATGCCTGGCTAACTACCAGTCTGTTGTTGATGCCTGGCTAACTACCAGTCTGTTGTTGATACCTGGCTAACTACCAGTCTGTTGTTGATGCCTGGCTAACTACCAGTCTGTTGTTGATGCCTGGCTAACTACCAGTCTGTTGTTGATGCCTGGCTAACTACCAGTCTGTTGTTGATGCCTGGCTAACTACCAGTCTGTTGTTGATGCCTGGCTAACTACCAGTCTGTTGTTGATACCTGGCTAACTACCAGTCTGTTGTTGATGCCTGGCTAACTACCAGTCTGTTGTTGATGCCTGGCTAACTACCAGTCTGTTGTTGATGCCTGGCTAACTACCAGTCTGTTGTTGATGCCTGGCTAACTACCAGTCTGTTGTTGATGCCTGGCTAACTACCAGTCTGTTGTTGATACCAGGCTAACTACCAGTCTGTTGTTGATACCTGGCTAACTAGCAGTCTGTTGTTGATGCCTGGCGACTACCAGTCTGTTGTTGATAACTGGCTAACTACCAGTCTGTTGTTGATACCTGGCTAACTACCAGTCTGTTGTTGATGCCTGGCTAACTACCAGTCTGTTGTTGATGCCTGGCTAACTACCAGTCTTTTGTTGATGCCTGGCTAACTACCAGTCTGTTGTTGATGCCTGGCTAACTTCCAGTCTGTTTTTGATACCTGGTTAACTACCAGTCTGTTGTTGATACCTGGCTAACTAGCAGTGTGTTGTTGATTCCTGGCTAACTAACAGTCTGTTGTTGATATCTGGCTAACTACCAGTATGTTGTTGATGCCTGGCTAACTACCAGTCTGTTGTTGATACCTGGCTAACTACCAGTCTGTTGTTGATACCTGGCTAACTACCAGTCTGTTGTTGATACCTGGCTAACTACCAGTCTGTTGTTGATGCCAGGCTAACTACCAGTATGTTGTTGATGCCTGGCTAACTACCAGTCTGTTGTTGATATCTGGCTAACTACCAGTCTGTTGTTGATACCTGGCTAACTACCAGTCTGTTGTTGATGCCTGGATAACTACCAGTCCGTTGTTGATGCCTGGCTAACTACCAGTCTGTTGTTGCTGCCTGGCTAACTACCAGTCTGTTGTTGATACCTGGCTAACTACCAGTCTGTTGTTGATGCCTGGCAAACTATCAGTCTGTTGGGATGCCTGGCTAACTACCAGTCTGTTGTTGATGCCTGGCTAACTACCAGTCTGTTGTTGATGCCTGGCTAACTACCAGTCTGTTGTTGATGCCTGGCTAACTACCAGTCTGTTGTTGATCGCCTGGCTAACTACCAGTCTGTTGTTGATGCCTGGCTAACTACCGGTCTGTTGTTGATGCCTGGCTAACTACCAGTCTGTTGTTGATGCCTGGCTAACTACCAGTCTGTTGTTGATGCCTGGCTAACTACCAGTCTGTTGTTGATGCCTGGCTAACTACCAGTCTGTTGTTGATGCCTGGCTAACTACCAGTCTGTTGTTGATATCTGGCTAACTACCAGTCTGTTGTTGATACCTGGCTAACTACCAGTCTGTTGTTGATGCCTGGCTAACTACCCGTCTGTTGTTGATGCCTGGCTAACTACCAGTCTGTTGTTGATGCCTGGCTAACTATCAGTCTGTTGTTGATGCCTGGCTAACTACCAGTCTGTTGTTGATGCCTGGCTAACTACCAGTCTGTTGTTGATGCCTGGCTAACAACCAGTCTGTTGTTGATGCCTGGATAACTACCAGTCCGTTGTTGATGCCTGGCTAACTACCAGTCTGTTGTTGCTGCCTGGCTAACTACCAGTCTGTTGTTGATAACTGGCTAACTACCAGTCTGTTGTTGATGCCTGGCAAACTATCAGTCTGTTGGGATGCCTGGCTAACTACCAGTCTGTTGTTGATGCCTGGCTAACTACCCGTCTGTTGTTGATGCCTGGCTAACTACCAGTCTGTTGTTGATGCCTGGCTAACTACCAGTCTGTTGTTGATGCCTGGCTAACTACCAGTCTGTTGTTGATGCCTGGCTAACTACCAGTCTGTTGTTGATGCCTGGCTAACTACCAGTCTGTTGTTGATACCTGGCTAACTACCAGTCTGTTGTTGATACCTGGCTAACTACCAGTCTGTTGTTGATGCCTGGCTAACTACCCAGTCTGTTGTTGATGCCTGGCTAACTACCAGTCTGTTGTTGATGCCTGGCTAACTATCAGTCTGTTGTTGATGCCTGGCTAACTACCAGTCTGTTGTTGATGCCTGGCTAACTACCAGTCTGTTGTTGATGCCTGGCTAACTACCAATCTGTTGTTGATGCCTGGCTAACTACCAGTCTGTTGTTGATGGCTGGCTAACTACCAGTCTGTTGTTGATACCTGGCTAACTACCAGTCTGTTGTTGATGCCTGGCTAACTACCAGTCTGTTGTTGATCCCTGGCTAACTACCAGTCTGTTGTTGATGCCTGGCTAACTACCAGTCTGTTGTTGATGCCTGGCTAACTAACAGTCTGTTGTTGATGCCTGGCTAACTACCAGTATGTTGTTGATGCCTGGCTAACTACCAGTCTGTTGTTGATACCAGGCTAACTACCAGTCTGTTGTTGATACCTGGCTAACTAGCAGTCTGTTGTTGATGCCTGGCTAACTACCAGTCTGTTGTTGATGCCTGGCTAACTACCAGTCTGTTGTTGATACCTGGCTAACTACCAGTCTGTTGTTGATGCCTGGATAACTACCAGTCCGTTGTTGATGCCTGGCTAACTACCAGTCTGTTGTTGCTGCCTGGCTAACTACCAGTCTGTTGTTGATACCTGGCTAACTACCAGTCTGTTGTTGATGCCTGGCAAACTATCAGTCTGTTGTTGATGCCTGGCTAACTACCAGTCTGTTGTTGATGCCTGGCTAACTACCAGTCTGTTGTTAATGCCTGGCTAACTACCAGTCTGTTGTTGATGCCTGGCTAACTACCAGTCTGTTGTTGATGCCTGGCTAACTACCAGTCTGTTGTTGATGCCTGGCTAACTACCAGTCTGTTGTTGATGCCTGGCTAACTACCAGTCTGTTGTTGATGCCTGGCTAACTACCAGTCTGTTGTTGATGCCTGGCTAACTACCAGTCTGTTGTTGATGCCTGGCTAACTACCAGTCTGTTGTTGATGCCTGGCTAACTACCAGTCTGTTGTTGATACCTGGCTAACTACCAGTCTGTTGTTGATACCTGGCTAACTACCAGTCTGTTGTTGATGCCTGGCTAACTACCAGTCTGTTGTTGATGCCTGGCTAACTACCAGTCTGTTGTTGATGCCTGGCTAACTACCAGTCTGTTGTTGATGCCTGGCTAACTACCAGTCTGTTGTTGATGCCTGGCTAACTACCAGTCTGTTGTTGATGCCTGGCTAACTACCAGTCTGTTGTTGATGCCTGGCTAACTACCAGTCTGTTGTTGATGCCTGGCTAACTACCCGTCTGTTGTTGATGCCTGGCTAACTACCAGTCTGTTGTTGATGCCTGGCTAACTACCAGTCTGTTGTTGATACCTGGCTAACTACCAGTCTGTTGTTGATGCCTGGCTAACTACCAGTCTGTTGTTGATGCCTGGCTAACTACCAGTCTGTTGTTGATGCCTGGCTAACTACCAGTCTGTTGTTGATGCCTGGCTAACTACCAGTCTGTTGTTGATGCCTGGCTAACTACCAGTCTGTTGTTGATACCTGGCTAACTACCAGTCTGTTGTTGATGCCTGGCTAACTACCAGTCTGTTGTTGATGCCTGGCTAACTACCAGTCTGTTGTTGATACCTGGCTAACTACCAGTCTGTTGTTGATACCTGGCTAACTACCAGTCTGTTGTTGATGCCTGGCTAACTACCAGTCTGTTGTTGATGCCTGGCTAACTACCAGTCTGTTGTTGATGCCTGGCTAACTACCCGTCTGTTGTTGATGCCTGGCTAACTACCAGTCTGTTGTTGATGCCTGGCTAACTACCAGTCTGTTGTTGATGCCTGGCTAACTACCAGTCTGTTGTTGATGCCTGGCTAACTACCAGTCTGTTGTTGATACCTGGCTAACTACCAGTCTGTTGTTGATACCTGGCTAACTACCAGTCTGTTGTTGATGCCTGGCTAACTACCAGTCTGTTGTTGATGCCTGGCTAACTACCAGTCTGTTGTTGATGCCTGGCTAACTACCAGTCTGTTGTTGATACCTGGCTAACTACCAGTCTGTTGTTGATGCCTGGCTAACTACCAGTCTGTTGTTGATGCCTGGCTAACTACCAGTCTGTTGTTGATGCCTGGCTAACTACCAGTCTGTTGTTGATGCCTGGCTAACTACCAGTCTGTTGTTGATACCTCGCTAACTACCAGTCTGTTGTTGATACCTGGCTAACTACCAGTCTGTTGTTGATGCCTGGATAACTACCAGTCTGTTGTTGATACCTGGCTAACTACCAGTCTGTTGTTGATACCTGGCTAACTACCAGTCTGTTGTTGATGCCTGGCTAACTAACAGTCTGTTGTTGATGCCTGGCTAACTACCAGTCTGTTGTTGATGCCTGGCTAACTACCAGTCTGTTGTTGATACCTGGCTATCTACCAGTCTGTTGTTGATGCCTGGCTAACTACCAGTCTGTTGTTGATGCCTGGCTAACTACCAGTCTGTTGTTGATGCCTGGCTAACTACCAGTCTGTTGTTGATACCTGGCTAACTACCAGTCTGTTGTTGATGCCTGGATAACTACCAGTCCGTTGTTGATGCCTGGCTAACTACCAGTCTGTTGTTGCTGCCTGGCTAACTACCAGTCTGTTGTTGATACCTGGCTAACTACCAGTCTGTTGTTGATGCCTGGCAAACTATCAGTCTGTTGGGATGCCTGGCTAACTACCAGTCTGTTGTTGATGCCTGGCTAACTACCAGTCTGTTGTTAATGCCTGGCTAACTACCAGTCTGTTGTTGATGCCTGGCTAACTACCAGTCTGTTGTTGATGCCTGGCTAACTACCAGTCTGTTGTTGATGCCTGGCTAACTACCCGTCTGTTGTTGATGCCTGGCTAACTACCAGTCTGTTGTTGATGCCTGGCTAACTACCAGTCTGTTGTTGATGCCTGGCTAACTACCAGTCTGTTGTTGATGCCTGGCTAACTACCAGTCTGTTGTTGATGCCTGGCTAACTACCAGTCTGTTGTTGATACCTGGCTAACTACCAGTCTGTTGTTGATACCTGGCTAACTACCAGTCTGTTGTTGATGCCTGGCTAACTACCCGTCTGTTGTTGATGCCTGGCTAACTACCAGTCTGTTGTTGATGCCTGGCTAACTACCAGTCTGTTGTTGATGCCTGGCTAACTACCAGTCTGTTGTTGATGCCTGGCTAACTACCAGTCTGTTGTTGATGCCTGGCTAACTACCAATCTGTTGTTGATGCCTGGCTAACTACCAGTCTGTTGTTGATACCTGGCTAACTACCAGTCTGTTGTTGATACCTGGCTAACTACCAGTCTGTTGTTGATGCCTGGATAACTACCAGTCTGTTGTTGATCCCTGGCTAACTACCAGTCTGTTGTTCATACCTGGCTAACTACCAGTCTTTTGTTGATGCCTGGCTAACTAACAGTCTGTTGTTGATGCCTGGCTAACTACCAGTATGTTGTTGATGCCTGGCTAACTACCAGTCTGTTGTTGATACCAGGCTATCTACCAGTCTGTTGTTGATACCTGGCTAACTACCAGTCTGTTGTTGATGCCTGGCTACTACCAGTCTGTTGTTGATGCCTGGCTAACTACCAGTCTGTTGTTGATACCTGGCTAACTACCAGTCTGTTGTTGATACCTGGTTAACTACCAGTCTGTTGTTGATACCTGGCTAACTACCAGTCTGTTGTTGATGCCTGGCTAACTACCAGTCTGTTGTTGATGCCAGGCTAACTGCCAGTCTGTTGTTGATACCTGGTTAACTACCAGTCTGTTGTTGATACCTGGCTAACTAGCAGTGTGTTGTTGATGCCTGGCTAACTACCAGTCTGTTGTTGATGCATGGCTAACTAACAGTCTGTTGTTGATGCCTGGCTAACTACCAGTCTGTTGTTGATACCTGGCAAACTATTAGTCTGTTGGGATGCCTGGCTAACTACCAGTCTGTTGTTGATGCCTGGCTAACTACCAGTCTGTTGTTGATGCCTGGCTAACTACCAGTCTGTTGTTGATGCCTGGCTAACTACCAGTCTGTTGTTGATGCCTGGCTAACTACCAGTCTGTTGTTGTTGCCTGGCTAACTACCAGTCTGTTGTTGATGCCTGGCTAACTACCAGTCTGTTGTTGATGCCTGGCTAACTACCAGTCTGTTGTTGATGCCTGGCTAACTAACAGTCTGTTGTTGATGCCTGGCTAACTACCAGTCTGTTGTTGATACCTGGCTAACTACCAGTCTGTTGTTGATACATGGCTAACTACCAGTCTGTTGTTGATGCCTGGCTAACTACCAGTCTGTTGTTGATGCCTGGCTAACTACCAGTCTGTTGTTGATACCTGGCTAACTACCAGTCTGTTGTTGATGCCTGGCTAACTACCAGTCTGTTGTTGATACCTGGCTAACTACCAGTCTGTTGTTGATACCTGGCTAACTACCAGTCTGTTGTTGATACCTGGCTAACTACCAGTCTGTTGTTGATGCCTGGCTAACTACCAGTCTGTTGTTGATGCCTGGCTAACTACCAGTCTGTTGTTGATGCCTGGATAACTACCAGTCTGTTGTTGATGCCTGGCTAACTACCAGTCTGTTGTTGATACCTGGCCAACTACCAGTCTGTTGTTGATGCCTGGCTAACTACCAGTCTGTTGTTGATACCTGGATAACTACCAGTCTGTTGTTGATGCCTGGCTAACTACCAGTCTGTTGTTGATGCCTGGCTAACTACCAGTCTTTTGTTGATACCTGGCTAACTACCAGTCTGTTGTTGATGCCTGGCTAACTTCCAGTCTGTTGTTGATACCTGGTTAACTACCAGTCTGTTGTTGATACCTGGCTAACTACGCAGTCTGTTGTTGATTCCTGGCTAACTACCAGTCTGTTGTTGATATCTGGCTAACTACCAGTATGTTGTTGATGCCTGGCTAACTACCAGTCTGTTGTTTATATCTGGCTAACTACCAGTCTGTTGTTGATACCTGGCTAACTACCAGTCTGTTGTTGATACCTGGCTCACTACCAGTCTGTTGTTGATGCCAGGCTAACTACCAGTATGTTGTTGATGCCTGGCTAACTACCAGTCTGTTGTTGATATCTGGCTAACTACCAGTCTGTTGTTGATACCTGGCTAACTACCAGTCTGTTGTTGATGCCTGGCTAACTACCCGTCTGTTGTTGATGCCTGGCTAACTACCAGTCTGTTGTTGATGCCTGGCTAACTACCAGTCTGTTGTTGATGCCTGGCTAACTACCAGTCTGTTGTTGATGCCTGGCTAACTACCAGTCTGTTGTTGATGCCTGGCTAACTACCAATCTGTTGTTGATGCCTGGCTAACTACCAGTCTGTTGTTGATATCTGGCTAACTACCAGTCTGTTGTTGATACCTGGCTAACTACCAGTCTGTTGTTGATGCCTGGATAACTAGCAGTCTGTTGTTGATACCTGGCTAACTACCAGTCTGTTGTTGATACCTGGCTAACTACCAGTCTTTTGTTGATGCCTGGCTAACTAACAGTCTGTTGTTGATGCCTGGCTAACTACCAGTATGTTGTTGATGCCTGGCTAACTAACAGTCTGTTGTTGATACCAGGCTATCTACCAGTCTGTTGTTGATACCTGGCTAACTAGCAGTCTGTTGTTGATGCCTGGCGACTACCAGTCTGTTGTTGATGCCTGGCTAACTACCAGTCTGTTGTTGATACCTGGCTAACTACCAGTCTGTTGTTGATACCTGGTTAACTACCAGTCTGTTGTTGATACCTGGCTAACTACCAGTCTGTTGTTGATGCCTGGCTAACTACCAGTCTGTTGTTGATGCCAGGCTAACTGCCAGTCTGTTGTTGATACCTGGTTAACTACCAGTCTGTTGTTGATACCTGGCTAACTAGCAGTGTGTTGTTGATGCCTGGCTAACTACCAGTCTGTTGTTGATGCATGGCTAACTAACAGTCTGTTGTTGATGCCTGGCTAACTACCAGTCTGTTGTTGATACCTGGCAAACTATTAGTCTGTTGGGATGCCTGGCTAACTACCAGTCTGTTGTTGATGCCTGGCTAACTACCAGTCTGTTGTTGATGCCTGGCTAACTACCAGTATGTTGTTGATGCCTGGCTAACTACCAGTCTGTTGTTGATGCCTGGCTAACTACCAGTCTGTTGTTGTTGCCTGGCTAACTACCAGTCTGTTGTTGATGCCTGGCTAACTACCAGTCTGTTGTTGATGCCTGGCTAACTACCAGTCTGTTGTTGATGCATGGCTAACTAACAGTCTGTTGTTGATGCCTGGCTAACTACCAGTCTGTTGTTGATACCTGGCTAACTACCAGTCTGTTGTTGATACATGGCTAACTACCAGTCTGTTGTTGATACCTGGCTAACTACCAGTCTGTTGTTGATGCCTGGCTAACTACCAGTCTGTTGTTGATACCTGGCTAACTACCAGTCTGTTGTTGATGCCTGGCTAACTACCAGTCTGTTGTTGATACCTGGCTAACTACCAGTCTGTTGTTGATATCTGGCTAACTACCAGTCTGTTGTTGATACCTGGCCAACTACCAGGCTGTTGTTGATGCCTGGCTAACTACCAGTCTGTTGTTGATGCCTGGCTAACTTCCAGTCTGTTGTTGATACCTGGATAACTACCAGTCTGTTGTTGATGCCTGGCTAACTACCAGTCTGTTGTTGATGCCTGGCTAACTTCCAGTCTTTTGTTGATACCTGGCTAACTACCAGTCTGTTGTTGATGCCTGGCTAACTTCCAGTCTGTTGTTGATACCTGGTTAACTACCAGTCTGTTGTTGATGCCTGGCTAACTACCAGTCTGTTGTTGATTCCTGGCTAACTACCAGTCTGTTGTTGATATCTGGCTAACTACCAGTATGTTGTTGATGCCTGGCTAACTACCAGTCTGTTGTTGATATCTGGCTAACTACCAGTCTGTTGTTGATACCTGGCTAACTACCAGTCTGTTGTTGATACCTGGCTCACTACCAGTCTGTTGTTGATGCCAGGCTAACTACCAGTATGTTGTTGATGCCTGGCTAACTACCAGTCTGTTGTTGATATCTGGCTAACTACCAGTCTGTTGTTGATACCTGGCTAACTACCAGTCTGTTGTTGATGCCTGGATAACTACCAGTCCGTTGTTGATGCCTGGCTAACTACCAGTCTGTTGTTGCTGCCTGGCTAACTACCAGTCTGTTGTTGATACCTGGCTAACTACCAGTCTGTTGTTGATGCCTGGCAAACTACCAGTCTGTTGGGATGCCTGGCTAACTACCAGTCTGTTGTTGATGCCTGGCTAACTTCCAGTCTTTTGTTGATACCTGGCTAACTACCAGTCTGTTGTTGATGCCTGGCTAACTTCCAGTCTGTTGTTGATACCTGGTTAACTACCAGTCTGTTGTTAATACCTGGCTAACTAGCAGTGTGTTGTTGATTCCTGGCTAACTAACAGTCTGTTGTTGATATCTGGCTAACTACCAGTATGTTGTTGATGCCTGGCTAACTACCAGTCTGTTGTTGATACCTGGCTAACTACCAGTCTGTTGTTGATACCTGGCTAACTACCAGTCTGTTGTTGATACCTGGCTCACTACCAGTCTGTTGTTGATGCCAGGCTAACTACCAGTCTGTTGTTGATGCCTGGCTAACTACCAGTCTGTTGTTGATATCTGGCTAACTACCAGTCTGTTGTTGATACCTGGCTAACTACCAGTCTGTTGTTGATGCCTGGATAACTACCAGTCCGTTGTTGATGCCTGGCTAACTACCAGTCTGTTGTTGCTGCCTGGCTAACTACCAGTCTGTTGTTGATACCTGGCTAACTACCAGTCTGTTGTTGATGCCTGGCAAACTATCAGTCTGTTGGGATGCCTGGCTAACTACCAGTCTGTTGTTGATGCCTGGCTAACTACCCGTCTGTTGTTGATGCCTGGCTATCTACCAGTCTGTTGTTGATGCCTGGCTAACTACCAGTCTGTTGTTGATGCCTGGCTAACTACCAGTCTGTTGTTGATGCCTGGCTAACTACCAATCTGTTGTTGATGCCTGGCTAACTACCAGTCTGTTGTTGATATCTGGCTAACTACCAGTCTGTTGTTGATACCTGGCTAACTACCAGTCTGTTGTTGATGCCTGGATAACTACCAGTCCGTTGTTGATGCCTGGCTAACTACCAGTCTGTTGTTGCTGCCTGGCTAACTACCAGTCTGTTGTTGATACCTGGCTAACTACCAGTCTGTTGTTGATGCCTGGCAAACTATCAGTCTATTGGGATGCCTGGCTAACTACCAGTCTGTTGTTGATGCCTGGCTAACTACCAGTCTGTTGTTTATATCTGGCTAACTACCAGTTTGTTGTTGATACCTGGCTAACTACCAGTCTGTTGTTGATACCTGGCTCACTACCAGTCTGTTGTTGATGCCAGGCTAACTACCAGTATGTTGTTGATGCCTGGCTAACTACCAGTCTGTTGTTGATATCTGGCTAACTACCAGTCTGTTGTTGATACCTGGCTAACTACCAGTCTGTTGTTGATGCCTGGCTAACTACCCGTCTGTTGTTGATGCCTGGCTAACTACCAGTCTGTTGTTGATGCCTGGCTAACTAGCAGTCTGTTGTTGATGCCTGGCTAACTACCAGTCTGTTGTTGATGCCTGGCTAACTACCAGTCTGTTGTTGATGCCTGGCTAACTACCAATCTGTTGTTGATGCCTGGCTAACTACCAGTCTGTTGTTGATATCTGGCTAACTACCAATCTGTTGTTGATACCTGGCTAACTACCAGTCTGTTGTTGATGCCTGGATAACTAGCAGTCTGTTGTTGATACCTGGCTAACTACCAGTCTGTTGTTCATACCTGGCTAACTACCAGTCTTTTGTTGATGCCTGGCTAACTACCAGTCTGTTGTTGATGCCTGGCTAACTACCAGTCTGTTGTTGATGCCTGGCTAACTAACAGTCTGTTGTTGATACCAGGCTATCTACCAGTCTGTTGTTGATACCTGGCTAACTAGCAGTCTGTTGTTGATGCCTGGCTGACTACCAGTCTGTTGTTGATGCCTGGCTAACTACCAGTCTGTTGTTGATACCTGGCTAACTACCAGTCTGTTGTTGATACCTGGTTAACTACCAGTCTGTTGTTGATACCTGGCTAACTACCAGTCTGTTGTTGATGCCTGGCTAACTACCAGTCTGTTGTTGATGCCAGGCTAACTGCCAGTCTGTTGTTGATACTTGGTTAACTACCAGTCTGTTGTTGATACCTGGCTAACTACCAGTGTGTTGTTGATGCCTGGCTAACTACCAGTCTGTTGTTGATGCATGGCTAACTAACAGTCTGTTGTTGATGCCTGGCTAACTACCAGTCTGTTGTTGATACCTGGCAAACTATTAGTCTGTTGGGATGACTGGCTAACTACCAGTCTGTTGTTAATGCCTGGCTAACTACCAGTCTGTTGTTGATGCCTGGCTAACTACCAGTATGTTGTTGATGCCTGGCTAACTTCCAGTCTGTTGTTGATACCTGGCTAACTACCAGTCTGTTGTTGATACCTGGCTAACTAGCAGTCTGTTGTTGATGCCTGGCTAACTACCAGTCTGTTGTTGATATCTGGCTAACTACCAGTATGTTGTTGATGCCTGGCTAACTACCAGTCTGTTGTTGATACCTGGCTAACTACCAGTCTGTTGTTGATACCTGGCTAACTACCAGTCTGTTGTTGATACCTGGCTCACTACCAGTCTGTTGTTGATGCCAGGCTAACTACCAGTATGTTGTTGATGCCTGGCTAACTACCAGTCTGTTGTTGATATCTGGCTAACTACCAGTCTGTTGTTGATACCTGGCTAACTACCAGTCTGTTGTTGATGCCTGGATAACTACCAGTCTGTTGTTGATGCCTGGCTAACTACCAGTCTGTTGTTGCTGCCTGGCTAACTACCAGTCTGTTGTTGATACCTGGCTAACTACCAGTCTGTTGTTGATGCCTGGCAAACTATCAGTCTGTTGGGATGCCTTGCTAACTACCAGTCTGTTGTTGATGCCTGGCTAACTTCCAGTCTTTTGTTGATACCTGGCTAACTACCAGTCTGTTGTTGATGCCTGGCTAACTTCCAGTCTGTTGTTGATACCTGGTTAACTACCAGTCTGTTGTTAATACCTGGCTAACTAGCAGTGTGTTGTTGATACCTGGTTAACTACCAGTCTGTTGTTAATACCTGGCTAACTAACAGTCTGTTGTTGATATCTGGCTAACTACCAGTATGTTGTTGATGCCTGGCTAACTACCAGTCTGTTGTTGATATCTGGCTAACTACCAGTCTGTTGTTGATACCTGGCTAACTACCAGTCTGTTGTTGATACCTGGTTCACTACCAGTCTGTTGTTGATGCCAGGCTAACTACCAGTATGTTGTTGATGCCTGGCTAACTACCAGTCTGTTGTTGATATCTGGCTAACTACCAGTCTGTTGTTGATACCTGGCTAACTACCAGTCTGTTGTTGATGCCTGGATAACTACCAGTCCGTTGTTGATGCCTGGCTAACTACCAGTCTGTTGTTGCTGCCTGGCTAACTACCAGTCTGTTGTTGATACCTGGCTAACTACCAGTCTGTTGTTGATGCCTGGCAAACTATCAGTCTATTGGGATGCCTGGCTAACTACCAGTCTGTTGTTGATGCCTGGCGACTACCAGTCTGTTGTTGATGCCTGGCTAACTACCAGTCTGTTGTTGATACCTGGCTAACTACCAGTCTGTTGTTGATACCTGGTTAACTACCAGTCTGTTGTTGATACCTGGCTAACTACCAGTCTGTTGTTGATGCCTGGCTAACTACCAGTCTGTTGTTGATGCCAGGCTAACTGCCAGTCTGTTGTTGATACTTGGTTAACTACCAGTCTGTTGTTGATACCTGGCTAACTAGCAGTGTGTTGTTGATGCCTGGCTAACTACCAGTCTGTTGTTGATGCATGGCTAACTAACAGTCTGTTGTTGATGCCTGGCTAACTACCAGTCTGTTGTTGATACCTGGCAAACTATTAGTCTGTTGGGATGACTGGCTAACTACCAGTCTGTTGTTAATGCCTGGCTAACTACCAGTCTGTTGTTGATGCCTGGCTAACTACCAGTATGTTGTTGATGCCTGGCTAACTTCCAGTCTGTTGTTGATACCTGGTTAACTACCAGTCTGTTGTTGATACCTGGCTAACTAGCAGTGTGTTGTTGATTCCTGGCTAACTAACAGTCTGTTGTTGATATCTGGCTAACTACCAGTATGTTGTTGATGCCTGGCTAACTACCAGTCTGTTGTTGATATCTGGCTAACTACCAGTCTGTTGTTGATACCTGGCTAACTACCAGTCTGTTGTTGATACCTGGCTCACTACCAGTCTGTTGTTGATGCCAGGCTAACTACCAGTATGTTGTTGATGCCTGGCTAACTACCAGTCTGTTGTTGATACCTGGCTAACTACCAGTCTGTTGTTGATACCTGGCTAACTACCAGTCTGTTGTTGATGCCTGGATAACTACCAGTCCGTTGTTGATGCCTGGCTAACTACCAGTCTGTTGTTGCTGCCTGGCTAACTACCAGTCTGTTGTTGATACCTGGCTAACTACCAGTCTGTTGTTGATGCCTGGCAAACTATCAGTCTGTTGGGATGCCTGGCTAACTACCAGTCTGTTGTTGATGCCTGGCTAACTTCCAGTCTTTTGTTGATACCTGGCTAACTACCAGTCTGTTGTTGATGCCTGGCTAACTTCCAGTCTGTTGTTGATACCTGGTTAACTACCAGTCTGTTGTTGATGCCTGGCTAACTTCCAGTCTGTTGTTGATACCTGGTTAACTACCAGTCTGTTGTTAATACCTGGCTAACTAACAGTCTGTTGTTGATATCTGGCTAACTACCAGTATGTTGTTGATGCCTGGCTAACTACCAGTCTGTTGTTGATATCTGGCTAACTACCAGTCTGTTGTTGATACCTGGCTAACTACCAGTCTGTTGTTGATACCTGGTTCACTACCAGTCTGTTGTTGATGCCAGGCTAACTACCAGTATGTTGTTGATGCCTGGCTAACTACCAGTCTGTTGTTGATATCTGGCTAACTACCAGTCTGTTGTTGATACCTGGCTAACTACCAGTCTGTTGTTGATGCCTGGATAACTACCAGTCCGTTGTTGATGCCTGGCTAACTACCAGTCTGTTGTTGCTGCCTGGCTAACTACCAGTCTGTTGTTGATACCTGGCTAACTACCAGTCTGTTGTTGATGCCTGGCAAACTATCAGTCTATTGGGATGCCTGGCTAACTACCAGTCTGTTGTTGATGCCTGGCTAACTACCCGTCTGTTGTTGATGCCTGGCTATCTACCAGTCTGTTGTTGATGCCTGGCTAACTACCAGTCTGTTGTTGATGCCTGGCTAACTACCAGTCTGTTGTTGATGCCTGGCTAACTACCAATCTGTTGTTGATGCCTGGCTAACTACCAGTCTGTTGTTGATATCTGGCTAACTACCAGTCTGTTGTTGATACCTGGCTAACTACCAGTCTGTTGTTGATGCCTGGCTAACTACCCGTCTGTTGTTGATGCCTGGCTAACTACCAGTCTGTTGTTGATGCCTGGCTAACTACCAGTCTGTTGTTGATGCCTGGCTAACTACCAGTCTGTTGTTGATGCCTGGCTAACTACCAGTCTGTTGTTGATGCCTGGCTAACTACCAATCTGTTGTTGATGCCTGGCTAACTACCAGTCTGTTGTTGATACCTCGCTAACTACCAGTCTGTTGTTGATACCTGGCTAACTACCAGTCTGTTGTTGATGCCTGGATAACTAGCAGTCTGTTGTTGATACCTGGCTAACTACCAGTCTGTTGTTCATACCTGGCTAACTACCAGTCTTTTGTTGATGCCTGGCTAACTAACAGTCTGTTGTTGATGCCTGGCTAACTACCAGTATGTTGTTGATGCCTGGCTAACTACCAGTCTGTTGTTGATACCAGGCTATCTACCAGTCTGTTGTTGATGCCTGGCTAACTACCAGTCTGTTGTTCATACCTGGCTAACTACCAGTCTGTTGTTGATGCCTGGATAACTACCAGTCCGTTGTTGATGCCTGGCTAACTACCAGTCTGTTGTTGCTGCCTGGCTAACTACCAGTCTGTTGTTGATACCTGGCTAACTACCAGTCTGTTGTTGATGCCTGGCAAACTATCAGTCTATTGGGATGCCTGGCTAACTACCAGTCTGTTGTTGATGCCTGGCTAACTACCCGTCTGTTGTTGATGCCTGGCTATCTACCAGTCTGTTGTTGATGCCTGGCTAACTACCAGTCTGTTGTTGATGCCTGGCTAACTACCAGTCTGTTGTTGATGCCTGGCTAACTACCAATCTGTTGTTGATGCCTGGCTAACTACCAGTCTGTTGTTGATATCTGGCTAACTACCAGTCTGTTGTTGATACCTGGCTAACTACCAGTCTGTTGTTGATGCCTGGCTAACTACCCGTCTGTTGTTGATGCCTGGCTAACTACCAGTCTGTTGTTGATGCCTGGCTAACTATCAGTCTGTTGTTGATGCCTGGCTAACTACCAGTCTGTTGTTGATGCCTGGCTAACTACCAGTCTGTTGTTGATGCCTGGCTAACTACCAATCTGTTGTTGATGCCTGGCTAACTACCAGTCTGTTGTTGATATCTCGCTAACTACCAGTCTGTTGTTGATACCTGGCTAACTACCAGTCTGTTGTTGATGCCTGGATAACTAGCAGTCTGTTGTTGATACCTGGCTAACTACCAGTCTGTTGTTCATACCTGGCTAACTACCAGTCTTTTGTTGATGCCTGGCTAACTAACAGTCTGTTGTTGATGCCTGGCTAACTACCAGTATGTTGTTGATGCCTGGCTAACTACCAGTCTGTTGTTGATACCAGGCTATCTACCAGTCTGTTGTTGATACCTGGCTAACTAGCAGTCTGTTGTTGATGCCTGGCGACTACCAGTCTGTTGTTGATGCCTGGCTAACTACCAGTCTGTTGTTGATACCTGGCTAACTACCAGTCTGTTGTTGATACCTGGTTAACTACCAGTCTGTTGTTGATGCCTGGCTAACTACCAGTCTGTTGTTGATGCCTGGCTAACTACCAGTCTGTTGTTGATGCCAGGCTAACTGCCAGTCTGTTGTTGATACCTGGTTAACTACCAGTCTGTTGTTGATACCTGGCTAACTAGCAGTGTGTTGTTGATGCCTGGCTAACTACCAGTCTGTTGTTGATGCATGGCTAACTAACAGTCTGTTGTTGATGCCTGGCTAACTACCAGTCTGTTGTTGATACCTGGCAAACTATTAGTCTGTTGGGATGCCTGACTAACTACCAGTCTGTTGTTAATGCCTGGCTAACTACCAGTCTGTTGTTGATGCCTGGCTAACTACCAGTATGTTGTTGATGCCTGGCTAACTACCAGTCTGTTGTTGATGCCTGGCTAACTACCAGTCTGTTGTTGTTGCCTGGCTAACTAGCAGTCTGTTGTTGATGCCTGGCTAACTACCAGTCTGTTGTTGATGCCTGACTAACTACCAGTCTGTTGTTGATGCATGGCTAACTAACAGTCTGTTGTTGATGCCTGGCTAACTACCAGTCTGTTGTTGATACCTGGCTAACTACCAGTGTGTTGTTGATACATGGTTAACTACCAGTCTGTTGTTGATACCTGGCTAACTACCAGTATGTTGTTGATGCCTGGCTAACTACCAGTCTGTTGTTGATACCAGATTAACTACCAGTCTGTTGTTGCTGCATGGCTAACTACCAGTCTGTTGTCGATGCCTGGCTAACTACCAGGCTGTTGTTGATGCCTGGCTAACTACCAGTCTGTTGTTGATACCTGGCTAACTACCAGTCTGTTGTTGATGTCTGGCTAACTACCAGTCTGTTGTTGATGCCTGGCTAACTACCAGTCTGTTGTTGATACCTGGCTAACTACCAGTCTGTTGTTGATGCCTGGATAACTACCAGTCTGTTGTTGATACCTGGCTAACTACCAGTCTGTTGTTGATATCTGGCTAACTACCAGTCTGTTGTTGATACCTGGCTAACTACCAGTCTGTTGTTGATGTCTGGCTAACTACCAGTCTGTTGTTGATGCCTGGCTAACTACCAGTCTGTTGTTGATAACTGGATAACTACCAGTCTGTTGATGATGCCTGGCTAACTACCAGTATGTTGTTGATACCTGGCCACCTACCAGGCTGTTGTTGATGCCTGGCTAACTACCAGTCTGTTGTTGATGCCTGGCTAACTTCCAGTCTGTTGTTGATACCTGGATAACTACCAGTCTGTTGTTGATGCCTGGCTAACTACCAGTCTGTTGTTGATGCCTGGATAACTACCAGTCTGTTGTTGATACCTGGCTAACTACCAGGCTGTTGTTGATGCCTGGCTAACTACCAGTCTGTTGTTGATACCTGGCTAACTTCCAGTCTGTTGTTGATACCTGGCTAACTACCAGTCTGTTGTTGATGCCTGGCTAACTACCAGTCTGTTGTTGATGCCTGGCTAACTTCCAGTCTGTTGTTGATACCTGGCTAACTACCAGGCTGTTGTTGATGCCTGGCTAACTACCAGTCTTTTGTTGATGCCTGGCTAACTACCAGTCTGTTGTTGATGCCTGGCTAACTACCAGTCTGTTGTTCATACCTGGCTAACTACCAGTCTGTTGTTGATGCCTGGCTAACTACCAGTCTGTTGTTGATGCCTGGCTAACTACCAATCTGTTGTTGATGCCTGGCTAACTACCAGTCTGTTGTTGATATCTGGCTAACTACCAGTCTGTTGTTGATACCTGGCTAACTACCAGTCTGTTGTTGATGCCTGGCTAACTAGCAGTCTGTTGTTGATACCTGGCTAACTACCAGTCTGTTGTTCATACCTGGCTAACTACCAGTCTTTTGTTGATACCTGGCTAACTAACAGTCTGTTGTTGATGCCTGGCTAACTACTAGTATGTTGTTGATGCCTGGCTAACTACCAGTCTGTTGTTGATACCAGGCTATCTACCAGTCTGTTGTTGATACCTGGCTAACTAGCAATCTGTTGTTGATGCCTGGCGACTACCAGTCTGTTGTTGATGCCTGGCTAACTACCAGTCTGTTGTTGATACCTGGCTAACTACCAGTCTGTTGTTGATACCTGGTTAACTACCAGTCTGTTGTTGATGCCTGGCTAACTACCAGTCTGTTGTTGATGCCTGGCTAACTAGCAGTCTGTTGTTGATACCTGGCTAACTACCAGTCTGTTGTTCATACCTGGCTAACTACCAGTCTTTTTGTTGATGCCTGGCTAACTAACAGTCTGTTGTTGATGCCTGGCTAACTACCAGTATGTTGATGATGCCTGGCTAACTACCAGTCTGTTGTTGATACCAGGCTATCTACCAGTCTGTTGTTGATACCTGGCTAACTAGCAGTCTGTTGTTGATGCCTGGCGACTACCAGTCTGTTGTTGATGCCTGGCTAACTACCAGTCTGTTGTTGATACCTGGCTAACTACCAGTCTGTTGTTGATACCTGGTTAACTACCAGTCTGTTGTTGATGCCTGGCTAACTACCAGTCTGTTGTTGATGCCTGGCTAACTACCAGTCTGTTGTTGATGCCAGGCTAACTGCCAGTCTGTTGTTGATACCTGGTTAACTACCAGTCTGTTGTTGATACCTGGCTAACTAGCAGTGTGTTGTTGATGCCTGGCTAACTACCAGTCTGTTGTTGATGCATGGCTAACTAACAGTCTGTTGTTGATGCCTGGCTAACTACCAGTCTGTTGTTGATACCTGGCAAACTATTAGTCTGTTGGGATGCCTGGCTAACTACCAGTTTGTTGTTGATGCCTGGCTAACTACCAGTCTGTTGTTGATGCCTGGCTAACTACCAGTATGTTGTTGATGCCTGGCTAACTACCAGTCTGTTGTTGATGCCTGGCTAACTACCAGTCTGTTGTTGTTGCCTGGCTAACTACCAGTCTGTTGTTGATGCCTGGCTAACTACCAGTCTGTTGTTGATGCCTGGCTAACTACCAGTCTGTTGTTGATGCATGGCTAACTACCAGTCTGTTGTTGATACCTGGCTAACTACCAGTCTGTTGTTGATACATGGCTAACTACCAGTCTGTTGTTGATACCTGGCTAACTACCAGTATGTTGTTGATGCCTGGCTAACTACCAGTCTGTTGTTGATACCAGATTAACTACCAGTCTGTTGTTGCTGCATGGCTAACTACCAGTCTGTTGTCGATGCCTGGCTAACTACCAGGCTGTTGTTGATGCCTGGCTAACTAACAGTCTGTTGTTGATACCTGGCTAACTACCAGTCTGTTGTTGATGTCTGGCTAACTACCAGTCTGTTGTTGATGCCTGGCTAACTACCAGTCTGTTGTTGATACCTGGCTAACTACCAGTCTGTTGTTGATGCCTGGATAACTACCAGTCTGTTGTTGATACCTGGCTAACTACCAGTCTGTTGTTGATATCTGGCTAACTACCAGTCTGTTGTTGATACCTGGCTAACTACCAGTCTGTTGTTGATGTCTGGCTAACTACCAGTCTGTTGTTGGTGCCTGGCTAACTACCAGTCTGTTGTTGATAACTGGATAACTACCAGTCTGTTGTTGATGCCTGGCTAACTACCAGTCTGTTGTTGATGCCTGGCTAACTACCAGTATGTTGTTGATGCCTGGCTAACTACCAGTCTGTTGTTGATGCCTGGCTAACTACCAGTCTGTTGTTGTTGCCTGGCTAACTACCAGTCTGTTGTTGATGCCTGGCTAACTACCAGTCTGTTGTTGATGCCTGGCTAACTACCAGTCTGTTGTTGATGCATGGCTAACTAACAGTCTGTTGTTGATGCCTGGCTAACTACCAGTCTGTTGTTGATACCTGGCTAACTACCAGGCTGTTGTTGATGCCTGGCTAACTACCAGTCTGTTGTTGATGCCTGGCTAACTACCAGTCTGTTGTTGATGCCTGGCTAACTACCAGTCTGTTGTTGATGCCTGGCTAACTACCAGTCTGTTGTTCATACCTGGCTAACTACCAGTCTGTTGTTGATGCCTGGCTAACTACCAGTCTGTTGTTGATGCCTGCTTAACTACCAGTATGTTGTTGATACCTGGCTAACTACCAGTCTGTTGTTGATGTCTGGCTAACTACCAGTCTGTTGTTGATGCCTGGCTAACTACCAGTCTGTTGTTGATACCTGGCTAACTACCATTCTGTTGTTGATGCCTGGCTAACTAGCAGTCTGTTGTTGATGCCTGGCTAACTACCAGTCTGTTGTTGATGCCTGGCTAACTACCAGTCTGTTGTTGATACCTGGCTAACTACCAGTCTGTTGTTGATGCCTGGCTAACTACCAGTATGTTGTTGATGTCTGGCTAACTACCAGTCTGTTGTTGATACCTGTCTAACTACCAGTCTGTTGTTGATGCCTGGCTAACTACCAGTATGTTGTTGATGTCTGGCTAACTACCAGTCTGTTGTTGATGCCTGGATAACTACCAGTCTGATGTTGATGCCTGGCTAACTACCAGTCTGTTGTTGATGCCTGGCAACTACCAGTCTGTTGTTGATGCCTGGCTAACTACCAGTCTGTTGTTGATGCCTGGATAACTACCAGTCTGTTGTTGATGCCTGGCAACTACCAGTCTGTTGTTGATGCCTGGCTAACTACCAGTCTGTTGTTGATGCCTGGATAACTACCAGTCTGTTGTTGATGCCTGGATAACTACCAGTCTGTTGTTGATGCCTGGCTAACTACCAGTCTGTTGTTGATACCTGGCTAACTACCAGTCTGTTGTTGATGCCTGGATACTTACCAGTCTGTTGTTGATAACTGGCTAACTAACAGTCTGTTGTTCATACCTGGCTAACTACCAGTCTGTTGTTGATGTCTGGCTAACTACCAGTCTGTTGTTGATGCCTGGCTAACTACCAGTCTGTTGTTGATGCCTGGATAACTACCAGTCTGTTGTTGATGCCTGGCTAACTACCAGTCTGTTGTTGAAACCTGGCTAACTACCAGTCTGTTGTTGATGCCTGGCTAACTACCAGTCTGTTGTTGATGCCTGGATAACTACCAGTCTGTTGTTGATGCCTGGCTAACTACCAGTATGTTGTTGATACCTGGGCAACTACCAGGCTGTTGTTGATGCCTGGCTAACTACCAGTCTGTTGTTGATGCCTGGATAACTACCAGTCTGTTGTTGATACCTGGCTAACTACCAGGCTGTTGTTGATGCCTGGCTAACTACCAGTCTGTTGTTGATACCTGGCTAACTTCCAGTCTGTTGTTGATACCTGGCTAACTACCAGTCTGTTGTTGATGCCTGGCTAACTACCAGTCTGTTGTTGATGCATGGCTAACTAACAGTCTGTTGTTGATGCCTGGCTAACTACCAGTCTGTTGTTGATACCTGGCTAACTACCAGTCTGTTGTTGATACATGGCTAACTACCAGTCTGTTGTTGATACCTGGCTAACTACCAGTATGTTGTTGATGCCTGGCTAACTACCAGTCTGTTGTTGATACCAGATTAACTACCAGTCTGTTGTTGATGCCTGGATAACTACCAGTCTGTTGTTGATACCTGGCTAACTACCAGTCTGTTGTTGATATCTGGCTAACTACCAGTCTGTTGTTGATACCTGGCTAACTACCAGTCTGTTGTTGATGTCTGGCTAACTACCAGTCTGTTGTTGGTGCCTGGCTAACTACCAGTCTGTTGTTGATATCTGGCTAACTACCAGTCTGTTGTTGATACCTGGCTAACTACCAGTCTGTTGTTGATGCCTGGCTAACTACCAGTCTGTTGTTGATACCAGATTAACTACCAGTCTGTTGTTGATGCCTGGATAACTACCAGTCTGTTGTTGATACCTGGCTAACTACCAGTCTGTTGTTGATATCTGGCTAACTACCAGTCTGTTGTTGATACCTGGCTAACTACCAGTCTGTTGTTGATGCCTGGATAACTACCAGTCTGTTGTTGATACCTGGCTAACTACCAGTCTGTTGTTGATATCTGGCTAACTACCAGTCTGTTGTTGATACCTGGCTAACTACCAGTCTGTTGTTGATGTCTGGCTAACTACCAGTCTGTTGTTGGTGCCTGGCTAACTACCAGTCTGTTGTTGATAACTGGATAACTACCAGTCTGTTGTTGATGCCTGGCTAACTACCAGTCTGTTGTTGATGCCTGGCTAACTACCAGTATGTTGTTGATGCCTGGCTAACTACCAGTCTGTTGTTGATGCCTGGCTAACTACCAGTCTGTTGTTGTTGCCTGGCTAACTACCAGTCTGTTGTTGATGCCTGGCTAACTACCAGTCTGTTGTTGATGCCTGGCTAACTACCAGTCTGTTGTTGATGCATGGCTAACTAACAGTCTGTTGTTGATGCCTGGCTAACTACCAGTCTGTTGTTGATACCTGGCTAACTACCAGGCTGTTGTTGATGCCTGGCTAACTACCAGTCTGTTGTTGATGCCTGGCTAACTACCAGTCTGTTGTTGATGCCTGGCTAACTACCAGTCTGTTGTTGATGCCTGGCTAACTACCAGTCTGTTGTTCATACCTGGCTAACTACCAGTCTGTTGTTGATGCCTGGCTAACTACCAGTCTGTTGTTGATGCCTGCTTAACTACCAGTATGTTGTTGATACCTGGCTAACTACCAGTCTGTTGTTGATGTCTGGCTAACTACCAGTCTGTTGTTGATGCCTGGCTAACTACCAGTCTGTTGTTGATACCTGGCTAACTACCATTCTGTTGTTGATGCCTGGCTAACTAGCAGTCTGTTGTTGATGCCTGGCTAACTACCAGTCTGTTGTTGATGCCTGGCTAACTACCAGTCTGTTGTTGATACCTGGCTAACTACCAGACTGTTGTTGATGCCTGGCTAACTACCAGTATGTTGTTGATGTCTGGCTAACTACCAGTCTGTTGTTGATACCTGTCTAACTACCAGTCTGTTGTTGATGCCTGGCTAACTACCAGTATGTTGTTGATGTCTGGCTAACTACCAGTCTGTTGTTGATGCCTGGATAACTACCAGTCTGATGTTGATGCCTGGCTAACTACCAGTCTGTTGTTGATGCCTGGCAACTACCAGTCTGTTGTTGATGCCTGGCTAACTACCAGTCTGTTGTTGATGCCTGGATAACTACCAGTCTGTTGTTGATGCCTGGCAACTACCAGTCTGTTGTTGATGCCTGGCTAACTACCAGTCTGTTGTTGATGCCTGGATAACTACCAGTCTGTTGTTGATGTCTGTATAACTACCAGTCTGTTGTTGATGCCTGGCTAACTACCAGTCTGTTGTTGATACCTGGCTAACTACCAGTCTGTTGTTGATGCCTGGATACTTACCAGTCTGTTGTTGATAACTGGCTAACTAACAGTCTGTTGTTCATACCTGGCTAACTACCAGTCTGTTGTTGATGTCTGGCTAACTACCAGTCTGTTGTTGATGCCTGGCTAACTACCAGTCTGTTGTTGATGCCTGGATAACTACCAGTCTGTTGTTGATGCCTGGCTAACTACCAGTCTGTTGTTGAAACCTGGCTAACTACCAGTCTGTTGTTGATGCCTGGCTAACTACCAGTCTGTTGTTGATGCCTGGATAACTACCAGTCTGTTGTTGATGCCTGGCTAACTACCAGTATGTTGTTGATACCTGGGCAACTACCAGGCTGTTGTTGATGCCTGGCTAACTACCAGTCTGTTGTTGATGCCTGGATAACTACCAGTCTGTTGTTGATACCTGGCTAACTACCAGGCTGTTGTTGATGCCTGGCTAACTACCAGTCTGTTGTTGATACCTGGCTAACTTCCAGTCTGTTGTTGATACCTGGCTAACTACCAGTCTGTTGTTGATGCCTGGCTAACTACCAGTCTGTTGTTGATGCATGGCTAACTAACAGTCTGTTGTTGATGCCTGGCTAACTACCAGTCTGTTGTTGATACCTGGCTAACTACCAGTCTGTTGTTGATACATGGCTAACTACCAGTCTGTTGTTGATACCTGGCTAACTACCAGTATGTTGTTGATGCCTGGCTAACTACCAGTCTGTTGTTGATACCAGATTAACTACCAGTCTGTTGTTGCTGCATGGCTAACTACCAGTCTGTTGTCGATGCCTGGCTAACTACCAGGCTGTTGTTGATGCCTGGCTAACTACCAGTCTGTTGTTGATACCTGGCTAACTACCAGTCTGTTGTTGATGTCTGGCTAACTACCAGTCTGTTGTTGATGCCTGGCTAACTACCAGTCTGTTGTTGATACCTGGCTAACTACCAGTCTGTTGTTGATGCCTGGATAACTACCAGTCTGTTGTTGATACCTGGCTAACTACCAGTCTGTTGTTGATATCTGGCTAACTACCAGTCTGTTGTTGATACCTGGCTAACTACCAGTCTGTTGTTGATGTCTGGCTAACTACCAGTCTGTTGTTGATGCCTGGCTAACTACCAGTCTGTTGTTGATAACTGGATAACTACCAGTCTGTTGTTGATGCCTGGCTAACTACCAGTATGTTGTTGATACCTGGCCAACTACCAGGCTGTTGTTGATGCCTGGCTAACTACCAGTCTGTTGTTGATGCCTGGCTAACTTCCAGTCTGTTGTTGATACCTGGATAACTACCAGTCTGTTGTTGATGCCTGGCTAACTACCAGTCTGTTGTTGATGCCTGGCTAACTTCCAGTCTTTGTTGATACCTGGCTAACTACCAGTCTGTTGTTGATGCCTGGCTAACTTCCAGTCTGTTGTTGATACCTGGCTAACTACCAGTCTGTTGTTGATGCCTGGCTAACTACCAGTCTGTTGTTGATGCCTGGCTAACTACCAGTCTGTTGTTGATGCCTGGCTAACTACCAGTCTGTTGTTGATGCCTGGCTAACTACCAGTCTGTTGTTCATACCTGGCTAACTACCAGTCTGTTGTTGATGCCTGGCTAACTACCAGTATGTTGTTGATGCCTGCTTAACTACCAGTATGTTGTTGATACCTGGCTAACTACCAGTCTGTTGTTGATGTCTGGCTAACTACCAGTCTGTTGTTGATGCCTGGCTAACTACCAGTCTGTTGTTGATACCTGGCTAACTACCATTCTGTTGTTGATGCCTGGCTAACTAGCAGTCTGTTGTTGATGCCTGGCTAACTACCAGTCTGTTGTTGATGCCTGGCTAACTACCAGTCTGTTGTTGATACCTGGCTAACTACCAGTATGTTGTTGATGCCTGGCTAACTACCAGTATGTTGTTGATGTCTGGCTAACTACCAGTCTGTTGTTGATACCTGGCTAACTACCAGTCTGTTGTTGATGCCTGGCTAACTACCAGTATGTTGTTGATGCCTGGCTAACTACCAGTCTGTTGTTGATGCCTGGATAACTACCAGTCTGTTGTTGATGCCTGGCTAACTACCAGTCTGTTGTTGATGCCTGGCAACTACCAGTCTGTTGTTGATGCCTGGCTAACTACCAGTCTGTTGTTGATGCCTGGATAACTACCAGTCTGTTGTTGATGCCTGGCAACTACCAGTCTGTTGTTGATGACTGGCTAACTACCAGTCTGTTGTTGATGCCTGGATAACTACCAGTCTGTTGTTGATGCCTGGATAACTACCAGTCTGTTGTTGATGCCTGGCTAACTACCAGTCTGTTGTTGATACCTGGCTAACTACCAGTCTGTTGTTGATGCCTGGATACTTACCAGTCTGTTGTTGATGCCTGGCTAACTAACAGTCTGTTGTTCATACCTGGCTAACTACCAGTCTGTTGTTGATGTCTGGCTAACTACCAGTCTGTTGTTGATGCCTGGCTAACTACCAGTCTGTTGTTGATGCCTGGATAACTACCAGTCTGTTGTTGATGCCTGGCTAACTACCAGTCTGTTGTTGAAACCTGGCTAACTACCAGTCTGTTGTTGATGCCTGGCTAACTACCAATCTGTTGTTGATGCCTGGATAACTACCAGTCTGTTGTTGATGCCTGGCTAACTACCAGTATGTTGTTGATACCTGGCCAACTACCAGGCTGTTGTTGATGCCTGGCTAACTACCAGTCTGTTGTTGATGCCTGGATAACTACCAGTCTGTTGTTGATACCTGGCTAACTACCAGGCTGTTGTTGATGCCTGGCTAACTACCAGTCTGTTGTTGATACCTGGCTAACTTCCAGTCTGTTGTTGATACCTGGCTAACTACCAGTCTGTTGTTGATGCCTGGCTAACTACCAGTCTGTTGTTGATGCCTGGCTAACTTCCAGTCTGTTGTTGATACCTGGCTAACTACCAGGCTGTTGTTGATGCCTGGCTAACTACCAGTCTGTTGTTGATGCCTGGCTAACTACCAGTCTGTTGTTGATGCCTGGCTAACTACCAGTTTGTTGTTCATACCTGGCTAACTACCAGTCTGTTGTTGATGCCTGGCTAACTACCAGTCTGTTGTTGATGCCTGGCTAACTACCAGTCTGTTGTTGATGCCTGGCTAACTACCAATCTGTTGTTGATGCCTGGCTAACTACCAGTCTGTTGTTGATATCTGGCTAACTACCAGTCTGTTGTTGATACCTGGCTAACTACCAGTCTGTTGTTGATGCCTGGATAACTAGCAGTCTGTTGTTGATACCTGGCTAACTACCAGTCTGTTGTTCATACCTGGCTAACTACCAGTCTTTTGTTGATGCCTGGCTAACAAACAGTCTGTTGTTGATGCTAGGCTAACTACCAGTATGTTGTTGATGCCTGGCTAACTACCAGTCTGTTGTTGATACCAGGCTATCTACCAGTCTGTTGTTGATACCTGGCTAACTAGCAGTCTGTTGTTGATGCCTGGCGACTACCAGTCTGTTGTTGATGCCTGGCTAACTACCAGTCTGTTGTTGATACCTGGCTAACTACCAGTCTGTTGTTGATACCTGGTTAACTACCAGTCTGTTGTTGATGCCTGGCTAACTACCAGTCTGTTGTTGATGCCTGGCTAACTAGCAGTCTGTTGTTGATACCTGGCTAACTACCAGTCTGTTGTTCATACCTGGCTAACTACCAGTCTTTTGTTGATGCCTGGCTAACTAACAGTCTGTTGTTGATGCCTGGCTAACTACCAGTATGTTGTTGATGCCTGGCTAACTACCAGTCTGTTGTTGATACCAGGCTATCTACCAGTCTGTTGTTGATACCTGGCTAACTAGCAGTCTGTTGTTGATGCCTGGCTAACTAACAGTCTGTTGTTGATGCCTGGCTAACTACCAGTCTGTTGTTGATACCTGGCTAACTACCAGTCTGTTGTTGATACCTGGTTAACTACCAGTCTGTTGTTGATGCCTGGCTAACTACCAGTCTGTTGTTGATGCCTGGCTAACTACCAGTCTGTTGTTGATGCCAGGCTAACTGCCAGTCTGTTGTTGATACCTGGTTAACTACCAGTCTGTTGTTGATACCTGGCTAACTAGCAGTGTGTTGTTGATGCCTGGCTAACTACCAGTCTGTTGTTGATGCATGGCTAACTAACAGTCTGTTGTTGATGCCTGGCTAACTACCAGTCTGTTGTTGATACCTGGCAAACTATTAGTCTGTTGGGATGCCTGGCTAACTACCAGTTTGTTGTTGATGCCTGGCTAACTACCAGTCTGTTGTTGATGCCTGGCTAACTACCAGTATGTTGTTGATGCCTGGCTAACTACCAGTCTGTTGTTGATGCCTGGCTAACTACCAGTATGTTGTTGATGCCTGGCTAACTACCAGTCTGTTGTTGATGCCTGGCTAACTACCAGTCTGTTGTTGTTGCCTGGCTAACTACCAGTCTGTTGTTGATGCCTGGCTAACTACCAGTCTGTTGTTGATACCAGATTAACTACCAGTCTGTTGTTGCTGCATGGCTAACTACCAGTCTGTTGTCGATGCCTGGCTAACTACCATGCTGTTGTTGATGCCGGGCTAACTACCAGTCTGTTGTTGATACCTGGCTAACTACCAGTCTGTTGTTGATGTCTGGCTAACTACCAGTCTGTTGTTGATGCCTGGCTAACTACCAGTCTGTTGTTGATACCTGGCTATCTACCAGTCTGTTGTTGATGCCTGGATAACTACCAGTCTGTTGTTGATACCTGGCTAACTACCAGTCTGTTGTTGATATCTGGCTAACTACCAGTCTGTTGTTGATACCTGGCTAACTACCAGTCTGTTGTTGATGTCTGGCTAACTACCAGTCTGTTGTTGGTGCCTGGCTAACTACCAGTCTGTTGTTGATAACTGGATAACTACCAGTCTGTTGTTGATGCCTGGCTAACTACCAGTATGTTGTTGATACCTGGCCAACTACCAGGCTGTTGTTGATGCCTGGCTAACTACCAGTCTGTTGTTGATGCCTGGCTAACTTCCAGTCTGTTGTTGATACCTGGATAACTACCAGTCTGTTGTTGATGCCTGGCTAACTACCAGTCTGTTGTTGATGCCTGGCTAACTTCCAGTCTTTTGTTGATACCTGGCTAACTACCAGTCTGTTGTTGATGCCTGGCTAACTTCCAGTCTGTTGTTGATACCTGGCTAACTACCAGGCTGTTGTTGATGCCTGGCTAACTACCAGTCTGTTGTTGATGCCTGGCTAACTACCAGTCTGTTGTTGATGCCTGGCTAACTACCAGTCTGTTGTTGATGCCTGGCTAACTACCAGTCTGTTGTTCATACCTGGCTAACTACCAGTCTGTTGTTGATGCCTGGCTAACTACCAGTCTGTTGTTGATGCCTGCTTAACTACCAGTATGTTGTTGATACCTGGCTAACTACCAGTCTGTTGTTGATGTCTGGCTAACTACCAGTCTGTTGTTGATGCCTGGCTAACTACCAGTCTGTTGTTGATACCTGGCTAACTACCAGTCTGTTGTTGATGCCTGGCTAACTATCAGTCTGTTGTTGATGCCTGGCTAACTACCAGTCTGTTGTTGATGCCTGGCTAACTACCAGTCTGTTGTTGATACCTGGCTAACTACCATTCTGTTGTTGATGCCTGGCTAACTACCAGTATGTTGTTGATGTCTGGCTAACTACCAGTCTGTTGTTGATACCTGGCTAACTACCAGTCTGTTGTTGATGCCTGGCTAACTACCAGTATGTTGTTGATGTCTGGCTAACTACCAGTCTGTTGTTGATGCCTGGATAACTACCAGTCTGTTGTTGATGCCTGGCTAACTACCAGTCTGTTGTTGATCCCTGGCAACTACCAGTCTGTTGTTGATGCCTGGCTAACTACCAGTCTGTTGTTGATGCCTGGATAACTACCAGTCTGTTGTTGATGCCTGGCAACTACCAGTCTGTTGTTGATGCCTGGCTAACTACCAGTCTGTTGTTGATGCCTGGATAACTACCAGTCTGTTGTTGATGCCTGGCTAACTACCAGTCTGTTGTTGATACCTGGCTAACTACCAGTCTGTTGTTGATGCCTGGATACTTACCAGTCTGTTGTTGATGCCTGGCTAACTAACAGTCTGTTGTTCATACCTGGCTAACTACCAGTCTGTTGTTGATGTCTGGCTAACTACCAGTCTGTTGTTGATGCCTGGCTAACTACCAGTCTGTTGTTGATGCCTGGCTAACTACCAGTCTGTTGTTGATGCCTGGCTAACTACCAGTCTGTTGTTGAAACCAGGCTAACTACCAGTCTGTTGTTGATGCCTGGCTAACTACCAGTCTGTTGTTGATGCCTGGATAACTACCAGTCTGTTGTTGATGCCTGGCTAACTACCAGTATGTTGTTGATACCTGGCCAACTACCAGTCTGTTGTTGATGCCTGGCTAACTACCAGTCTGTTGTTGATGCCTGGATAACTACCAGTCTGTTGTTGATACCTGGCTAACTACCAGGCTGTTGTTGATGCCTGGCTAACTACCAGTCTGTTGTTGATACCTGGCTAACTTCCAGTCTGTTGTTGATACCTGGCTAACTACCAGTCTGTTGTTGATGCCTGGCTAACTACCAGTCTGTTGTTGATGCCTGGCTAACTACCAGTCTGTTGTTGATGCCTGGCTAACTTCCAGTCTGTTGTTGATACCTGGCTAACTACCAGGCTGTTGTTGATGCCTGGCTAACTACCAGTCTTTTGTTGATGCCTGGCTAACTACCAGTCTGTTGTTGATGCCTGGCTAACTACCAGTCTGTTGTTCATACCTGGCTAACTACCAGTCTGTTGTTGATGCCTGGCTAACTACCAGTCTGTTGTTGATGCCTGGCTAACTACCAGTCTGTTGTTGATGCCTGGCTAACTACCAATCTGTTGTTGATGCCTGGCTAACTACCAGTCTGTTGTTGATATCTGGCTAACTACCAGTCTGTTGTTGATACCTGGCTAACTACCAGTCTGTTGTTGATGCCTGGATAACTAGCAGTCTGTTGTTGATACCTGGCTAACTACCAGTCTGTTGTTCATACCTGGCTAACTACCAGTCTTTTGTTGATGCCTGGCTAACTAACAGTCTGTTGTTGATGCCTGGCTAACTACCAGTATGTTGTTGATGCCTGGCTAACTACCAGTCTGTTGTTGATACCAGGCTATCTACCAGTCTGTTGTTGATACCTGGCTAACTAGCAGTCTGTTGTTGATGCCTGGCGACTACCAGTCTGTTGTTGATGCCTGGCTAACTACCAGTCTGTTGTTGATACCTGGCTAACTACCAGTCTGTTGTTGATACCTGGTTAACTACCAGTCTGTTGTTGATGCCTGGCTAACTACCAGTCTGTTGTTGATGCCTGGCTAACTAGCAGTCTGTTGTTGATACCTGGCTAACTACCAGTCTGTTGTTCATACCTGGCTAACTACCAGTCTTTTGTTGATGCCTGGCTAACTAACAGTCTGTTGTTGATGCCTGGCTAACTACCAGTATGTTGATGATGCCTGGCTAACTACCAGTCTGTTGTTGATACCAGGCTATCTACCAGTCTGTTGTTGATACCTGGCTAACTAGCAGTCTGTTGTTGATGCCTGGCGACTACCAGTCTGTTGTTGATGCCTGGCTAACTACCAGTCTGTTGTTGATACCTGGCTAACTACCAGTCTGTTGTTGATACCTGGTTAACTACCAGTCTGTTGTTGATGCCTGGCTAACTACCAGTCTGTTGTTGATGCCTGGCTAACTACCAGTCTGTTGTTGATGCCAGGCTAACTGCCAGTCTGTTGTTGATACCTGGTTAACTACCAGTCTGTTGTTGATACCTGGCTAACTAGCAGTGTGTTGTTGATGCCTGGCTAACTACCAGTCTGTTGTTGATGCATGGCTAACTAACAGTCTGTTGTTGATGCCTGGCTAACTACCAGTCTGTTGTTGATACCTGGCAAACTATTAGTCTGTTGGGATGCCTGGCTAACTACCAGTTTGTTGTTGATGCCTGGCTAACTACCAGTCTGTTGTTGATGCCTGGCTAACTACCAGTATGTTGTTGATGCCTGGCTAACTACCAGTCTGTTGTTGATGCCTGGCTAACTACCAGTCTGTTGTTGTTGCCTGGCTAACTACCAGTCTGTTGTTGATGCCTGGCTAACTACCAGTCTGTTGTTGATGCCTGGCTAACTACCAGTCTGTTGTTGATGCATGGCTAACTACCAGTCTGTTGTTGATACCTGGCTAACTACCAGTCTGTTGTTGATACATGGCTAACTACCAGTCTGTTGTTGATACCTGGCTAACTACCAGTATGTTGTTGATGCCTGGCTAACTACCAGTCTGTTGTTGATACCAGATTAACTACCAGTCTGTTGTTGCTGCATGGCTAACTACCAGTCTGTTGTCGATGCCTGGCTAACTACCAGGCTGTTGTTGATGCCTGGCTAACTACCAGTCTGTTGTTGATACCTGGCTAACTACCAGTCTGTTGTTGATGTCTGGCTAACTACCAGTCTGTTGTTGATGCCTGGCTAACTACCAGTCTGTTGTTGATACCTGGCTAACTACCAGTCTGTTGTTGATGCCTGGATAACTACCAGTCTGTTGTTGATACCTGGCTAACTACCAGTCTGTTGTTGATATCTGGCTAACTACCAGTCTGTTGTTGATACCTGGCTAACTACCAGTCTGTTGTTGATGTCTGGCTAACTACCAGTCTGTTGTTGGTGCCTGGCTAACTACCAGTCTGTTGTTGATAACTGGATAACTACCAGTCTGTTGTTGATGCCTGGCTAACTACCAGTCTGTTGTTGATGCCTGGCTAACTACCAGTATGTTGTTGATGCCTGGCTAACTACCAGTCTGTTGTTGATGCCTGGCTAACTACCAGTCTGTTGTTGTTGCCTGGCTAACTACCAGTCTGTTGTTGATGCCTGGCTAACTACCAGTCTGTTGTTGATGCCTGGCTAACTACCAGTCTGTTGTTGATGCATGGCTAACTAACAGTCTGTTGTTGATGCCTGGCTAACTACCAGTCTGTTGTTGATACCTGGCAACTACCAGTCTGTTGTTGATGCCTGGCTAACTACCAGTCTGTTGTTGATGCCTGCTTACCTACCAGTATGTTGTTGATACCTGGCTAACTACCAGTCTGTTGTTGATGTCTGGCTAACTACCAGTCTGTTGTTGATGCCTGGCTAACTACCAGTCTGTTGTTGATACCTGGCTAACTACCAGTCTGTTGTTGATGCCTGGCTAACTATCAGTCTGTTGTTGATGCCTGGCTAACTACCAGTCTGTTGTTGATGCCTGGCTAACTACCAGTCTGTTGTTGATACCTGGCTAACTACCATTCTGTTGTTGATGCCTGGCTAACTACCAGTCTGTTGTTGATGCCTGGCTAACTACCAGTCTGTTGTTGATGCCTGGCTAACTACCAGTCTGTTGTTGATGCCTGGCTAACTACCAGTCTGTTGTTCATACCTGGCTAACTACCAGTCTGTTGTTGATGCCTGGCTAACTACCAGTCTGTTGTTGATGCCTGCTTAACTACCAGTATGTTGTTGATACCTGGCTAACTACCAGTCTGTTGTTGATGTCTGGCTAACTACCAGTCTGTTGTTGATGCCTGGCTAACTACCAGTCTGTTGTTGATACCTGGCTAACTACCAGTCTGTTGTTGATGCCTGGCTAACGATCAGTCTGTTGTTGATGCCTGGCTAACTACCAGTCTGTTGTTGATGCCTGGCTAACTACCAGTCTGTTGTTGATACCTGGCTAACTACCATTCTGTTGTTGATGCCTGGCTAACTACCAGTATGTTGTTGATGTCTGGCTAACTACCAGTCTGTTGTTGATACCTGGCTAACTACCAGTCTGTTGTTGATGCCTGGCTAACTACCAGTATGTTGTTGATGTCTGGCTAACTACCAGTCTGTTGTTGATGCCTGGATAACTACCAGTCTGTTGTTGATGCCTGGCTAACTACCAGTCTGTTGTTGATGCCTGGCAACTACCAGTCTGTTGTTGATGCCTGGCTAACTACCAGTCTGTTGTTGATGCCTGGATAACTACCAGTCTGTTGTTGATGCCTGGCAACTACCAGTCTGTTGTTGATGCCTGGCTAACTACCAGTCTGTTGTTGATGCCTGGATAACTACCAGTCTGTTGTTGATGCCTGGCTAACTACCAGTCTGTTGTTGATACCTGGCTAACTACCAGTCTGTTGTTGATGCCTGGATACTTACCAGTCTGTTGTTGATGCCTGGCTAACTAACAGTCTGTTGTTCATACCTGGCTAACTACCAGTCTGTTGTTGATGTCTGGCTAACTACCAGTCTGTTGTTGATGCCTGGCTAACTACCAGTCTGTTGTTGATGCCTGGATAACTACCAGTCTGTTGTTGATGCCTGGCTAACTACCAGTCTGTTGTTGAAACCAGGCTAACTACCAGTCTGTTGTTGATGCCTGGCTAACTACCAGTCTGTTGTTGATGCCTGGATAACTACCAGTCTGTTGTTGATGCCTGGCTAACTACCAGTATGTTGTTGATACCTGGCCAACTACCAGTCTGTTGTTGATGCCTGGCTAACTACCAGTCTGTTGTTGATGCCTGGATAACTACCAGTCTGTTGTTGATACCTGGCTAACTACCAGGCTGTTGTTGATGCCTGGCTAACTACCAGTCTGTTGTTGATACCTGGCTAACTTCCAGTCTGTTGTTGATACCTGGCTAACTACCAGTCTGTTGTTGATGCCTGGCTAACTACCAGTCTGTTGTTGATGCCTGGCTAACTACCAGTCTGTTGTTGATGCCTGGCTAACTTCCAGTCTGTTGTTGATACCTGGCTAACTACCAGGCTGTTGTTGATGCCTGGCTAACTACCAGTCTTTTGTTGATGCCTGGCTAACTACCAGTCTGTTGTTGATGCCTGGCTAACTACCAGTCTGTTGTTCATACCTGGCTAACTACCAGTCTGTTGTTGATGCCTGGCTAACTACCAGTCTGTTGTTGATGCCTGGCTAACTACCAGTCTGTTGTTGATGCCTGGCTAACTACCAATCTGTTGTTGATGCCTGGCTAACTACCAGACTGTTGTTGATATCTGGCTAACTACCAGTCTGTTGTTGATACCTGGCTAACTACCAGTCTGTTGTTGATGCCTGGATAACTAGCAGTCTGTTGTTGATACCTGGCTAACTACCAGTCTGTTGTTCATACCTGGCTAACTACCAGTCTTTTGTTGATGCCTGGCTAACTAACAGTCTGTTGTTGATGCCTGGCTAACTACCAGTATGTTGTTGATGCCTGGCTAACTACCAGTATGTTGTTGAAACCAGGCTATCTACCAGTCTGTTGTTGATACCTGGCTAACTAGCAGTCTGTTGTTGATGCCTGGCGACTACCAGTCTGTTGTTGATGCCTGGCTAACTACCAGTCTGTTGTTGATACCTGGCTAACTACCAGTCTGTTGTTGATACCTGGTTAACTACCAGTCTGTTGTTGAGGCCTGGCTAACTACCAGTCTGTTGTTGATGCCTGGCTAACTAGCAGTCTGTTGTTGATACCTGGCTAACTACCAGTCTGTTGTTCATACCTGGCTAACTACCAGTCTTTTGTTGATGCCTGGCTAACTAACAGTCTGTTGTTGATGCCTGGCTAACTACCAGTATGTTGATGATGCCTGGCGAACTACCAGTCTGTTGTTGATACCAGGCTATCTACCAGTCTGTTGTTGATACCTGGCTAACTAGCAGTCTGTTGTTGATGCCTGGCGACTACCAGTCTGTTGTTGATGCCTGGCTAACTACCAGTCTGTTGTTGATACCTGGCTAACTACCAGTCTGTTGTTGATACCTGGTTAACTACCAGTCTGTTGTTGATGCCTGGCTAACTACCAGTCTGTTGTTGATGCCTGGCTAACTACCAGTCTGTTGTTGATGCCAGGCTAACTGCCAGTCTGTTGTTGATACCTGGTTAACTACCAGTCTGTTGTTGATACCTGGCTAACTAGCAGTGTGTTGTTGATGCCTGGCTAACTACCAGTCTGTTGTTGATGCATGGCTAACTAACAGTCTGTTGTTGATGCCTGGCTAACTACCAGTCTGTTGTTGATACCTGGCAAACTATTAGTCTGTTGGGATGCCTGGCTAACTACCAGTTTGTTGTTGATGCCTGGCTAACTACCAGTCTGTTGTTGATGCCTGGCTAACTACCAGTATGTTGTTGATGCCTGGCTAACTACCAGTCTGTTGTTGATGCCTGGCTAACTACCAGTCTGTTGTTGTTGCCTGGCTAACTACCAGTCTGTTGTTGATGCCTGGCTAACTACCAGTCTGTTGTTGATGCCTGGCTAACTACCAGTCTGTTGTTGATGCATGGCTAACTACCAGTCTGTTGTTGATACCTGGCTAACTACCAGTCTGTTGTTGATACATGGCTAACTACCAGTCTGTTGTTGATACCTGGCTAACTACCAGTATGTTGTTGATGCCTGGCTAACTACCAGTCTGTTGTTGATACCAGATTAACTACCAGTCTGTTGTTGCTGCATGGCTAACTACCAGTCTGTTGTCGATGCCTGGCTAACTACCAGGCTGTTGTTGATGCCTGGCTAACTACCAGTCTGTTGTTGATACCTGGCTAACTACCAGTCTGTTGTTGATGTCTGGCTAACTACCAGTCTGTTGTTGATGCCTGGCTAACTACCAGTCTGTTGTTGATACCTGGCTAACTACCAGTCTGTTGTTGATGCCTGGATAACTACCAGTCTGTTGTTGATACCTGGCTAACTACCAGTCTGTTGTTGATATCTGGCTAACTACCAGTCTGTTGTTGATACCTGGCTAACTACCAGTCTGTTGTTGATGTCTGGCTAACTACCAGTCTGTTGTTGGTGCCTGGCTAACTACCAGTCTGTTGTTGATAACTGGATAACTACCAGTCTGTTGTTGATGCCTGGCTAACTACCAGTCTGTTGTTGATGCCTGGCTAACTACCAGTATGTTGTTGATGCCTGGCTAACTACCAGTCTGTTGTTGATGCCTGGCTAACTACCAGTCTGTTGTTGTTGCCTGGCTAACTACCAGTCTGTTGTTGATGCCTGGCTAACTACCAGTCTGTTGTTGATGCCTGGCTAACTACCAGTCTGTTGTTGATGCATGGCTAACTAACAGTCTGTTGTTGATGCCTGGCTAACTACCAGTCTGTTGTTGATACCTGGCAACTACCAGTCTGTTGTTGATGCCTGGCTAACTACCAGTCTGTTGTTGATGCCTGCTTAACTACCAGTATGTTGTTGATACCTGGCTAACTACCAGTCTGTTGTTGATGTCTGGCTAACTACCAGTCTGTTGTTGATGCCTGGCTAACTACCAGTCTGTTGTTGATACCTGGCTAACTACCAGTCTGTTGTTGATGCCTGGCTAACTACCAGTCTGTTGTTGATGCCTGGCTAACTACCAGTCTGTTGTTGATGCCTGGCTAACTACCAGTCTGTTGTTGATACCTGGCTAACTACCATTCTGTTGTTGATGCCTGGCTAACTACCAGTCTGTTGTTGATGCCTGGCTAACTACCAGTCTGTTGTTGATGCCTGGCTAACTACCAGTCTGTTGTTGATGCCTGGCTAACTACCAGTCTGTTGTTCATACCTGGCTAACTACCAGTCTGTTGTTGATGCCTGGCTAACTACCAGTCTGTTGTTGATGCCTGCTTAACTACCAGTATGTTGTTGATACCTGGCTAACTACCAGTCTGTTGTTGATGTCTGGCTAACTACCAGTCTGTTGTTGATGCCTGGCTAACTACCAGTCTGTTGTTGATACCTGGCTAACTACCAGTCTGTTGTTGATGCCTGGCTAACTATCAGTCTGTTGTTGATGCCTGGCTAACTACCAGTCTGTTGTTGATGCCTGGCTAACTACCAGTCTGTTGTTGATACCTGGCTAACTACCATTCTGTTGTTGATGCCTGGCTAACTACCAGTATGTTGTTGATGTCTGGCTAACTACCAGTCTGTTGTTGATACCTGGCTAACTACCAGTCTGTTGTTGATGCCTGGCTAACTACCAGTATGTTGTTGATGTCTGGCTAACTACCAGTCTGTTGTTGATGCCTGGATAACTACCAGTCTGTTGTTGATGCCTGGCTAACTACCAGTCTGTTGTTGATGCCTGGCAACTACCAGTCTGTTGTTGATGCCTGGCTAACTACCAGTCTGTTGTTGATGCCTGGATAACTACCAGTCTGTTGTTGATGCCTGGCAACTACCAGTCTGTTGTTGATGCCTGGCTAACTACCAGTCTGTTGTTGATGCCTGGATAACTACCAGTCTGTTGTTGATGCCTGGCTAACTACCAGTCTGTTGTTGATACCTGGCTAACTACCAGTCTGTTGTTGATGCCTGGATACTTACCAGTCTGTTGTTGATGCCTGGCTAACTAACAGTCTGTTGTTCATACCTGGCTAACTACCAGTCTGTTGTTGATGTCTGGCTAACTACCAGTCTGTTGTTGATGCCTGGCTAACTACCAGTCTGTTGTTGATGCCTGGATAACTACCAGTCTGTTGTTGATGCCTGGCTAACTACCAGTCTGTTGTTGAAACCAGGCTAACTACCAGTCTGTTGTTGATGCCTGGCTAACTACCAGTCTGTTGTTGATCAATCAATCAATTTTATTTTATATAGCCCTTCTTACATCAGCTAATATCTCGAAGTGCTGTACAGAAACCCAGCCTAAAACCCCAAACAGCTAGTAATGCAGGTGTAGAAGCACGGTGGCTAGGAAAAACTCCCTAGAAAGGCGAAAGCCTAGGAAGAAACCTAGAGAGGAACCAGGCTATGAGGGGTGGCCAGTCCTCTTCTGGCTGTGCCGGGTGGAGATTATAACAGAACCATGCCAAGATGTTCAAAAATGTTCATAAGTGACAAGCATGGTCAAATAATAATCAGGAATAAATCTCAGTTGGCTTTTCATAGCCGATCATTAAGAGTTGAAAACAGCAGGTCTGGGACAGGTAGGGGTTCCATAACCGCAGGCAGAACAGTTGAAACTGGAATAGCAGCAAGGCCAGGCGGACTGGGGACAGCAAGGAGTCACCACGGCCGGTAGTCCCGACGTATGGTCCTAGGGCTCAGGTCTCTCAGTTGGCTTTTCATAGCCGATCATTAAAGAGTTGAAAACAGCAGGTCTGGGACAGGTAGGGGTTTCGTAGCCGCAGGCAGAACAGTTGAAACTGGAATAGCAGCAAGGCCAGGCGGACTGGGGACAGCAAGGTGTCATCATGCCCGGTAGTCCTGACGTATGGTCCTAGGGCTCAGGTTCTCAGAGAGAAAGAGAGAACGAGAGAATTAGAGAGAGCATACTTAAATTCACACAGGACACTGGATAAGACAGGAGAAGTACTCCAGGTATAACCAACTAACCCCAGCCCCCCGACACATAAACTACTGCAGCATAAATACTGGAGGCTGAGACAGGAGCGGTCCGGAGACACTGTGGCCCCATCCGAAGAAACCCCCGGACAGGGCCAAACAGGAAGGATATAACCCCACCCACTCCGCCAAAGCACAGCCCCCGCACCACTAGAGGGATATCCCCAACCACCAACTTACAATCCTGAGACAAGGCCGAGTATAGCCCACAGAGGTCTCCACCACAGCACAAACCAAGGGGGGGGCGCCAACCCAGACAGGAAGATCACGTCAGTAAGCCTACTGTAGATTCAAATGATCAGTTTCAGGCGCCAACCTCATGCTGTCAGGTGAGACACATGAAGCTCAGACTATTTTAGTAAATATCTTCTTGAAGCGGCTTCGAAGTGGAATAATATTTTCAGCAGCTGCTGCTGGGTAGGTACCTTGACTTGTTTATAAGTATATTTATTGCAAGCCAACATTGAATTACTGCCTGTTTTCTTAGCTAACGTAGCTGAAGGGTTTTGGAGAACGGGAGCGATTGGAGAAGATTACGGAAATAAGGAAGAAAGTGGAGCATATTATGAATAAACATGGAGTTGGGGATTACACAGGCCTTCTGAAAGATCTGGTGAAGGACAAGATAATGGACAAGAAACGGAGAACAGTGAAAATGGAATGTGGGAATATGGAATGTGGGAATATGGAATGTGGGAATATGGAATGTGGGAATATGGAATGAGGGAATATGGAATGAGGGAATATGGAATGAGGGAATATGGAATGAGGGAATATGGAATGTGGGAATATGGAATGTGGGAATATGGAATGTGGGAATATGGAATGAGGGAATATGGAATGAGGGAATATGGAATGAGGGAATATGGAATGAGGGAATATGGAATGAGGGATTTCACAGAACCTTTGGAAGAACTTGAGGAAATGGAGAGTGAGGATGAATTAGATGTGGTGGCAGGTGCAGTGATGACTGTTGAGAAGAAGTTGAGTGTAGAGGGAAGCAGTGTGGCGAGGAAGGTTGGCGTCAAGTGCAAATAGAGGAAATGGTGTACCAGTAGCTCAGAGATGGAACCTGACGAGAGTGAGGATGAAGTTCATGCAGTCTAATGTTATAGAAGGGAGGGTCAGAACAGTAGTCTAATGTTATAGAAGGGAGGGTCAGAACAGTAGTCTAATGTTATAGAAGGGAGGGTCAGAACAGTAGTCTAATGTTATGGAAGGGAGGGTCAGAACAGTAGTCTAATGTTATAGAAGGGAGGGTCAGAACAGTAGTCTAATGTTATAGAAGGGAGGGTCAGAACAGTAGTCTAATGTTATAGAAGGGAGGGTCAGAACAGTAGTCTAATGTTATAGAAGGGAGGGTCAGAACAGTAGTCTAATGTTATAGAAGGGAGGGTCAGAACAGTAGTCTAATGTTATAGAAGGGAGGGTCAGAACAGTAGTCTAATGTTATGGAAGGGAGGGTCAGAACAGTAGTCTAATGTTATAGAAGGGAGGGTCAGAACAGTAGTCTAATGTTATAGAAGGGAGGACCAGAACAGTAGTCTAATGTTATAGAAGGGAGGGTCAGAACAGTAGTCTAATGTTATAGAAGGGAGGGTCAGAACAGTAGTCTGTTATAGAAGGGAGGGTCAGAACAGTAGTCTAATGTTATAGAAGGGAGGGTCAGAACAGTAGTCTAATGTTATAGAAGGGAGGGTCAGAACAGTAGTCTAATGTTATAGAAGGGAGGGTCAGAACAGTAGTCTAATGTTATAGAAGGGAGGGTCAGAACAGTAGTCTAATGTTATAGAAGGGAGGGTCAGAACAGTAGTCTAATGTTATAGAAGGGAGGGTCAGAACAGTAGTCTAATGTTATAGAAGGGAGGGTCAGACCAGTAGTCTAATGTTATAGAAGGGAGGGTCAGAACAGTAGTCTAATGTTATAGAAGGGAGGGCCAGAACAGTAGTCTAATGTTATAGAAGGGAGGGTCAGAACAGTAGTCTAATGTTATAGAAGGGAGGGTCAGAACAGTAGTCTAATGTTATAGAAGGGAGGGTCAGAACAGTAGTCTAATGTTATAGAAGGGAGGGTCAGAACAGTAGTCTAATGTTATAGAAGGGAGGGTCAGAACAGTAGTCTAATGTTATAGAAGGGAGGGTCAGAACAGTAGTCTACTGTTATAGAAGGGAGGGTCAGAACAGTAGTCTAATGTTAGAGAAGGGAGGGTCAGAACAGTAGTCTAATGTTATAGAAGGGAGGGTCAGAACAGTAGTCTAATGTTATAGAAGGGAGGGTCAGAACAGTAGTCTAATGTTATAGAAGGGAGGGTCAGAACAGTAGTCTAATGTTATAGAAGGGGAGGGTCAGAACAGTAGTCTAATGTTATAGAAGGGGAGGGTCAGAACAGTAGTCTAATGTTATAGAAGGGAGGGTCAGAACAGTAGTCTAATGTTATAGAAGGGAGGGTCAGAACAGTAGTCTAATGTTATAGAAGGGAGGGTCAGAACAGTAGTCTAATGTTATAGAAGGGAGGGTCAGAACAGTAGTCTAATGTTATAGAAGGGAGGGTCAGAACAGTAGTCTAATGTTATAGAAGGGAGGGTCAGAACAGTAGTCTAATGTTATAGAAGGGAGGGTCAGAACAGTAGTCTAATGTTATAGAAGGGAGGGTCAGAACAGTCATCTAATGTTATAGAAGGGAGGGTTAGAACAGTAGTCTAATGTTATAGAAGGGAGGGTCAGAACAGTAGTCTAATGTTATAGAAGGGAGGGTCAGAACAGTAGTCTAATGTTATAGAAGGGAGGGTCAGAACAGTAGTCTAATGTTATAGAAGGGAGGGGTCAGAACAGTAGTCTAATGTTATAGAAGGGATGGTCAGAACAGTAGTCTAATGTTATAGAAGGGAGGGTCAGAACAGTAGTCTAATGTTATAGAAGGGAGGGTCAGAACAGTAGTCTAATGTTATAGAAGGGAGGGTCAGAACAGTAGTCTAATGTTATAGAAGGGAGGGTCAGAACAGTAGTCTAATGTTATAGAAGGGAGGGTCAGAACAGTAGTCTAATGTTATAGAAGGGAGGGTCAGAACAGTAGTCTAATGTTATAGAAGGGAGGTCAGAACAGTAGTCTAATGTTATAGAAGGGAGGGTCAGAACAGTAGTCTAATGTTATAGAAGGGAGGGTCAGAACAGTAGTCTAATGTTATAGAAGGGATGGTCAGAACAGTAGTCTAATGTTATAGAAGGGAGGGTCAGAACAGTAGTCTAATGTTATAGAAGGGAGGGTCAGAACAGTAGTCTAATGTTATAGAAGGGAGGGTCAGAACAGTAGTCTAATGTTATAGAAGGGAGGGTCAGAACAGTAGTCTAATGTTATGGAAGGGAGGGTCAGAACAGTAGTCTAATGTTATAGAAGGGAGGGTCAGAACAGTAGTCTAATGTTATAGAAGGGAGGGTCAGAACAGTAGTCTAATGTTATAGAAGGGAGGGTCAGAACAGTAGTCTAATGTTATAGAAGGGAGGGTTAGAACAGTAGTCTAATGTTATGGAAGGGAGGGTCGGAACAGTAGTCTAATGTTATAGAAGGGAGGGTCAGAACAGTAGTCTAATGTTATAGAAGGGAGGGTCAGAACAGTAGTCTAATGCTATAGAAGGGAGGGTCAGAACAGTAGTCTAATGTTATAGAAGGGAGGGTCAGAACAGTAGTCTAATGTTGGGAAAGATTTGGTGAAGTGGTAAAAGAGGATGATAGCAGTGCTGGCTGTGATATGTGTGATGATTGAGAGGCACTATACAAATCTGACAGTAACAAGATGGAACTTCAAAATGGCACGTCAAGGGAACTGCAGGCTACTGTTCAGATGGGTTAAATGGAATAGCAGGCATAGTGAAATCTAGACACTGACTGTAGGTCTATACCTTCTTACATAGCCTCATATAATATTTTTAAAAGCTGATAGTATTTCATACACATAAAATATGCATCCAAGCCAAACTGAAATCTTAGAAAAATGTTGGGTCGTTTTTAACAGCTTTTAATTGACTTAAAATCGGTCAAACGGATGTAATTTGGAGATTTTGCAAGGAAAATATATTTTTTAAGAGTTATTGCATTTTCTCCCTTGTCCCTAAACGTCTTTGCTGCACAAGACAAGCAGAGATGACAGAGAACTTTACCGGTGTCAACTATTGAAGCATTCATTCTATCGATTTGTGACATTATTCTGGTGAGCAAGGGTTTATTTCTTATTTTAGGGCAACAAGTAATGACAGAAGAACGCTGCACATGTCTAATTATAGCCTCCCAAAATGTTGGAGATTAGAAGCGGAAACATAGGCCTATCTAAAAAGGCCTGTCCAGAAATGGTTCCACCATCTTAGGGTCGGGTGCGAGCGGGTGTGGCTGATCAAGCAGCTGTCCCTGGGATCACTAGTGTGTTCTTAGCTGAGTCTCTCCCACCATCCTCTCTCTCTCTCTCTCTCTCTCTCTCTCTCTCTCTCTCTCTCTCTCTCTCTCTGTCTCTCTCTCTCTCTGTGTCTCTCTCTCTCTCTCTCTCTCTCTCTCTCTCTCTCTCTCTCTCTCTCTCTCTCTCTCTCTGTCTCTCTCTCTCTCTCTCGCTCTATCGCTCTCTCTTTCTCCTCTCTGTCTCTCTCTCTCTCTCTCTCTCTCTCTCTCTCTCTCTCTCTCTCTCTCTCTCTCTCTCTGTCTCTCTCTCTGTCTCTCTCTCTCTATCGCTCTCTCTTTCTCCTCTCTGTCTCTCTTTCTTCTCTCTCTCTCTCTCACTCTCACTCTCTCTGTCCCAGTAATTAGAGCCAGATTGGAGATGTGAGTTGCCAGTTGCCATAACGTTTTTATCTACTGCTTCCAGATGGGTTACAGCCAGGGTTACAGTTTTCTCTCTCTCTCCCTCCCCCTGCCCCTCCTCTCCTCTCTCTCCCTCCCTCCCCCTGCCCCTCCTCTCCTCTCTCTCCCACCCCCACCCTCTCTCCTTCTCTCTCTCTCTCTCTCTCTCTCTTTCTCTCCCTCCCTCCCCCTGCCCCTCCTCTCCTCTCTCTCCCTCCCTCCCCCTCCTCTCCTCTCCCTCCCTCCCTCCCCCTGCCCCTCCTCTCCTCTCTCTCTCCCTCCCCCACCCTCTCTCCTTCTCTCTCTCTCTCCCTCCCCTTCTCTCTCTTTCTCTCTCCCTATCTCTCTTTCTCTCCCTCCCCCTGCCCCTCCTCTCCTCTCTCTCCCGCTCCCCCTCTCCCTCCCTCCCCCCCCTCTCTCTCTCTCCCTCCCCTTCTCTCTCTCTCTCTCTCTCCCTATCTCTCTCTCTCCCTCCCCCTGCCCCCCCCTCTCCTCTCTCTCTCCCTCCCCCCTCTTCCTCCCCCTCTCCCTCCCTCCCTCCCCCACTCTCTCTCTCCCTCCCCTCTCCCCTGCCCCCCTCTCTCTCCCCTCTCTCTCTCTTTCCCTCCCCTCTCCCACGCCGCCCCTCTCTCTCTCCCTCTCTCTCCCTCTCCCTCTCTCTCTGCATTACTTGGAACATTCCAGTGATTTGTTTACCCCTTTGTTTGTGTTTGTGTGTGTGTGTGTTTACTCTCCTAAGTGTTAAAGAAAATCATATTATCGCTGTCATGGTTAGAACTGTGGTCTGGTTGCCTTTGGGAGGAGTGCAGAATTGTGGCTAGGCTGTGTGTGTTGATGCATGCGTGTGTGTGTGTGTGTGTGTGTGTGTGTGTGTGTGTGTGTGTGTGTGTGTGTGTGTGTGTGTGTGTGTGTGTGTGTGTGTGTGTGCGTGTGGAATGGTAGCTTACCATGAAAGTGATCCCAGTGTTTGTGAACGTTAGTAAGAATTCAGGCAGTCAATGGAATTATTCAAGCTTCTCATATCTGACCTCAAACATCTCAGAGGGGAGAGGAACAGAGAGGAAAGAGAGAGGGGGGTGGGGGGTGGGGGGGCAAAAATGAATTCACCCGATGACCTCCAGTGGCCTACTGGCAGAGTGCAGGATGCCACGGAAGATCCACCTGGCAGGACCTTTTCATACAGCCATCTAATCAACCAGGAGTTTCATACAGCCATCTAATCAACCAGGACCTTTTCATACAGCCATCTAATCAACCAGGAGTTTCATACAGCCATCTAATCAACCAGGACCTTTTCATACAGCCATCTAATCAACCAGGAGTTTCATACAGCCATCTAATCAACCAGGAGTTTCATACAGCCATCTAATCAACCAGGAGTTTCAAATAGCCATCTAATCAACCAGGAGTTTCATACAGCCATCTAATCAACCAGGAGTTTCATACAGCCATCTAATCAGCCAGGAGTTTCATACAGCCATCTAATCAACCAGGAGTTTCAAATAGCCATCTAATCAGCCAGGAGTTTCATACAGCCATCTAATCAACCAGGAGTTTCATACAGCCATCTAATCAACCAGGAGTTTCATACAGCCATCTAATCAGCCAGGAGTTTCATACAGCCATCTAATCAACCAGGAGTTTCATACAGCCATCTAATCAACCAGGAGTTTCATACAGCCATCTAATCAACCAGGAGTTTCATACAGCCATCTAATCAACCAGGAGTTTCATACAGCCATCTAATCAACCAGGAGTTTCATACAGCCATCTAATCAACCAGGAGTTTCATACAGCCATCTAATCAACCAGGAGTTTCATACAGCCATCTAATCAACCAGGAGTTTCATACAGCCATCTAATCAACCAGGAGTTTCATACAGCCATCTAATCAACAAGGAGTTTCATATGGAAATCTAAACAACCAGGACTTTTACATAGCCATCTACATTATGTGTGTATTTTTAATGTATTGCCAGATATTACTGCACTTTTGGAGCTAGAGACATAAGCATGTCGCTGCACCTGCGATAACATAAACAATACACTTTGATTTGATGAATCAAGCAGTATTCCCAAGGCCATCAAAGCCATTATATCATCACCTGTTGCTACCTAACTTCAACCATTTGATGAACCATCCCAACAGACTGGTAGTTAGCCAGGCATCAACAACAGACTGGTAGTTAGCCAGGCATCAAAAACAGACTGGTAGTTAGCCAGGTATCAACAACAGACTGGTAGTTAGCCAGGCATAAACAACAGACTGGTAGTTAGGCAGGCATCAAAAACAGTCTGGTAGTTAGCCAGGCATCAACAACAGACTGGTAGTTAGCCAGGTATCAACAACAGACTGGTAGTTAGCCAGGCATCAACAACAGACTGGTAGTTATCCAGGCATCAACAACAGATTGGTAGTTAGCCAGATATCAACAACAGACTGGTAGTTAGCCAGGCATCAACAACAGACTGGTAGTTAGCCAGGTATCAACAACAGACTGGTAGTTAGCCAGGTATCAACAACAGACTGGTAGTTAGCCAGGCATCAACAACATACTGCTAGTTAGCCAGGTATCAACAACAGACTGGTAGTTAGCCAGGTTTCAACAACAGACTGGTAGTTAGCCAGGCATCAACAACAGACTGGTAGTTAGCCAGGTATCAACAACAGACTGGTAGTTAGCCAGACATCAACAACATACTGGTAGTTAGCCAGGTATCAACAACAGACTGGTAGTTAGCCAGGCATCAACAACAGACTGGTAGTTAGCCAGGCATCAACAACAGACTGGTAGTTAGCCAGGTATCAAGAACAGACTGGTAGTTAGCCAGGCATCAACAACAGACTGGTAGTTAGCCAGTCATCAACAACAGACTGCTAGTTAGCCAGGCATCAACAACAGACTGGTAGTTAGCCAGGCATCAACAACAGACTGGTAGTTAGCCAGGCATCGACAACAGACTGCTAATTAGCCAGGCATCAACAACAGACTGGTAGTTAGCCAGGTATCAACAACAGACGGGTAGTTAGCCAGGCATCAACAACAGACTGGTAGTTAGCCAGGTATAAACAACAGACTGGTAGTTAGCCAGGCATCAACAACAGACTGGTAGTTAGCCAGACATCAACAACAGACTGGTAGTTAGCCAGGTATCAACAACAGACTGGTAGTTAGCCAGGCATCAACAACATACTGGTAGTTAGCCAGGCATCAACAACAGACTGGTAGTTAGCCAGGCATCAACAACAGACTGGTAGTTAGCCAGGTATGAACAACAGACTGGTAGTTAGCCAGGCATCAACAACAGACTGGTAGTTAGCCAGGCATCAACAAAAGACTGGTAGTTAGCCAGGCATCAACAACAGCCTGTTAGTTAGCCAGGTATCAACAACAGCCTGGTAGTTAGCCAGGTATCAACAACAGACTGGTAGTTAGCCAGGCATCAACAACAGACTGGTAGTTAGCCAGGCATCAACAACAGACTGGTAGTTAGCCAGGTATCAACAACAGACTGGAAGTTAGCCAGGTATCAACAACAGACTGGTAGTTAGCCAGGCATCAACAACAGCCTGGTAGTTAGCCAGGTATCAACAACAGACTGGTAGTTATCCAGGCATCAACAACAGACTGGTAGTTAGCCAGGCATCAACAACAGACTGGTAGTTGGCCAGGTATCAACAACATACTGGTAGTTAGCCAGGCATCAACAACAGACTGGTAGTTATCCAGGCATGTTTTTTCCATCTACGTAACATTGCAAAAATCAGAAATTTTCTGTCCAAAAATGATGCAGAAAAATTAATCCATGCATTTGTTACTTCTAGGTTAGACTACTGCAATGCTCTATTTTCCGGCTACCCGGATAAAGCACTAAATAAACTTCAGTTAGTGCTAAATACGGCTGCTAGAATCCTGACTAGAACCAAGAAATTTGATCATATTACTCCAGTGCTAGCTTCCCTACACTGGCTTCCTGTTAAGGCAAGGGCTGATTTCAAGGTTTTACTGTTAACCTATAAAGCGTTACATGGGCTTGCTCCTACCTATCTTTCCGAGTTGGTCCTGCCGTACATACCAATACGTACGCTACGGTCACAAGACGCAGGCCTCCTAATTGTCCCTAGAATTTCTAAGCAAACAGCGGGAGGCAGGGCTTTCTCCTATAGATCTCCATTTTTATGGAACAGTCTGCCTACCCATGTGAGAGACGCAGACTCGGTCTCAACCTTTAAGTCTTTACTGAAGACTTATCTCTTCAGTAGGTCATATGATTGAGTGTAGTCTGGCCCAGGAGTGTGAAGGTGAACGGAAAGGCTGGAGCAACGAACAGCCCTTGCTGTCTCTGCCGGGCCGGTTCCCCTCTCCACTGGGGTTCTCTGCCTCTAACCCTGTTGCAGGGGCTGAGTCACTGGCTTGCTGGTGCTCTTTCATGCCGTCCCTGGGAGGGGTGCGTCACTTGAGTGGGTTGAGTTACTGACGTGATCTTCCTGTCTGGGTTGGCGCCCCCCTTGGTTTGTGCTGTGGTGGAGACCTCTGTGGGCTATACTCGGCCTTGTCTCAGGATTGTAAGTTGGTGGTTGGGGATATCCCTCTAGTGGTGCGGGGGCTGTGCTTTGGCGGAGTGGGTGGGGTTATATCCTTCCTGTTTGGCCCTGTCCGGGGTTTCTTCGGATGGGGCCACAGTGTCTCCGGACCGCTCCTGTCTCAGCCTCCAGTATTTATGCTGCAGTAGTTTATGTGTCGGGGGCTGGGGTTAGTTGGTTATACCTGGAGTACTTCTCCTGTCTTATCCAGTGTCCTGTGTGAATTTAAGTATGCTCTCTCTAATTCTCTCGTTCTCTCTTTCTCTCTGAGAACCTGAGCCCTAGGACCATACGTCAGGACTACCGGGCATGATGACACCTTGCTGTCCCCAGTCCGCCTGGCCTTGCTGCTATTCCAGTTTCAACTGTTCTGCCTGCGGCTACGAAACCCCCTACCTGTCCCAGACCTGCTGTTTTCAACTCTAAATGATCGGCTATGAAAAGCCAACTGAGAGACCTGAGCCCTAGGACCATACGTCGGGACTACCGGCCGTGGTGACTCCTTGCTGTCCCCAGTCCGCCTGGCCTTGCTGCTATTCCAGTTTAAACTGTTCTGCCTGCGGTTATGGAACCCCTACCTGTCCCAGACCTGCTGTTTTAAACTCTAATGATCGGCTATGAAAAGCCAACTGAGATTTATTCCTGATTATTATTTGACCATGCTTGTCACTTATGAACATTTTTGAACATCTTGGCATGGTTCTGTTATAATCTCCACCCGGCACAGCCAGAAGAGGACTGGCCACCCCTCATAGCCTGGTTCCTCTCTAGGTTTCTTCCTAGGTTTTGCCTTTCTAGGGAGTTTTTCCTAGCCACCGTGCTTCTACACCTGCATTACTAGCTGTTTGGGGTTTTAGGCTGGGTTTCTGTACAGCACTTCGAGATATTAGCTGATGTAAGAAGGGCTATATAAAATAAAATTGATTGATTAAGTTATTACTATAAAGAAATACATCATGTTACAGTCATTTTTACAGGAAGCTTCCAAATACAGTTAATAACAGTATTTTTCGGCATTTTATCCATAATGCAGTGCTATCTATAGCGTTAATGCTGTAAAACACATTTATGGTATTATACTGTGCGTTCTACAGTGTTTTAATGTTGAAATTACAGAAAGGTCTGACAGTGTAGCCTAGAGATATGAATTACACAAGAATTATAACATTTATGGATTTTTAATGCATTGTTTTCTCTTTATTCAACCCGCCGGTAACCCACCCATCATCCACACAATATTTCATGACCCTAAACCCGCCAGCCCTGCGGATATATTCGAGTTAACCCGCGCATCACTAATATGGTGTCATTTTGGGGACAGCAGTTAGTCCTCAAACCCAAGTCATTTGGTTTGTCTGATGTTGCATCTACCCCATATTTTCCAGGAATAGTCTTATGTTACTGAATTTATCCAGAATATTTTCAGATTTCGTTATCAACAAATGCGACGAAAAGTACAGTAAATGTAAAATGCACATAAAATCAACAGTGAAAATGTTTGGATTCAGTCTCGTGTCAGGTGAACTGTTGTGTCCGCTAGTACATTTCCCATTATCTCCAAACTGTTCCCTTTCAATTGCTGCCATGGTTATGCATTTTCATATTTCTTCTGTAAGAAACATTTCCATTTAGCCCAATCTATATAGGCCAATTCCCATGAGTGTAAAGGGTTAATGTTTTTAGGGTCAAAGAAGAGAGAAGCTCTAAAACTTTACTGGCATCCCCTAATCGCCTTCCTCACACGAAATAAACTGCAATTTATTTATGTATTATTTATTTATTAATGACAGTAGCAAGTTACTGTTATTTGATTATCTTTAAAAAACTGCTTATTTTAAGTTAAATTACCCGTCTGTAACTCATAATCCAAGACACAGATTACCTTTTGTATACATGGTATAGAAATGAACTCAGGATTTACCATTTCTTTGAGACAGCATTTACAAAGAATAATAATGTGGTAAAGTCAGACTTAAAGTGTGTAGGTTTGAGTTCCTCTGTCACAGTGTAACTATTCCACTGCACTGGGATTAGTTTGAGTTCCTCTGTCACAGTGTAACTATTCCACTGCACTGGGATTAGTTTGAGTTCCTCTGTCACAGTGTAACTATTCCACTGCACTGGGATTAGTTTGAGTTCCTCTGTCACAGTGTAACTATTCCACTGCACTGGGATTAGTTTGAGTTCCTCTGTCACAGTGTAACTATTCCACTGCACTGGGATTAGTTTGAGTTCCTCTGTCACAGTGTAACTATTCCACTGCACTGGGATTAGTTTGAGTTCCTCTGTCACAGTGTAACTATTCCACTGCACTGGGATTAGTTTGAGTTCCTCTGTCACAGTGTAACTATTCCACTGCACTGGGATTAGTTTGAGTTCCTCTGTCACAGTGTAACTATTCCACTGCACTGGGATTAGTTTGAGTTCCTCTGTCACAGTGTAACTATTCCACTGCACTGGGATTAGTTTCAGTTCCTCTGTCACAGTGTAACTATTCCACTGCACTGGGATTAGTTTGAGTTCCTCTGTCAAAGTGTAACTATTCCACTGCAGTGGGATTAGTTTCAGTTCCTCTGTCACAGTGTAACTATTCCACTGCACTGGGATTAGTTTCAGTTCCTCTGTCAAAGTGTAACTATTCCACTGCACTGGGATTAGTTTCAGTTCCTCTGTCAAAGTGTAACTATTCCACTGCACTGGGATTAGTTTGAGTTCCTCTGTCACAGTGTAACTATTCCACTGCAGTGGGATTAGTTTCAGTTCCTCTGTCAAAGTGTAACTATTCCACTGCACTGGGATTAGTTTGAGTTCCTCTGTCACAGTGTAACTATTCCACTGCACTGGGATTAGTTTGAGTTCCTCTGTCACAGTGTAACTATTCCACTGCAGTGGGAGTAGTAAAAAAATTATACAATTCAACAGAATGGTTATGGTGCCATCTAGTGGTCAATCTGTGATAATACACCTGTCTTCACACACACAGGGGCAATTCCATAGCAGTTTGTGTGTCTGTAGTGTCTGTATCTGTGTCTGTATCTGTAGTGTGTGTATCTGTAGTGTCTGTATTGTCTGTGTCTGTAGTGTCTGTATCTGTAGTGTCTGTATCTGTAGTGTCTGTATCTGTAGTGTCTGTATCTGTAGTGTCTGTATATGTGTCTGTATCTGTAGTGTCTGTATCTGTAGTGTCTGTATTGTCTGTATCTGTAGTGTCTGTATCTGTAGTGTCTGTCTTGTCTGTATCGTCTGTATCTGTAGTGTCTGTATATGTGTTTGTATCTGTAGTGTCTGTATCTGTAGTGTCTGTGTCTGTAGTGTCTGTATCTGTAGTGTCTGTATCTGTAGTGTCTGTATATGTGTCTGTATCTGTAGTGTCTGTATCTGTAGTGTCTGTATCTGTAGTGTCTGTATCTGTAGTGTATGTGTATGTGTCTGTATCTGTAGTGTCTGTATCTGTAGTGTCTGTATCTGTAGTGTCTGTATATGTGTCTGTATCTGTAGTGTCTGTATCTGTGTCTGTATATGTAGTGTCTGTACCTATGTCTGTATCTGTAGTGTCTGTATCTGTAGTGTTTGTGTCTGTAGAGTCTGTATATTTGTCTGTGTCTGTAGTGTCTGTATCTGTATCTGTAGTGTCTGTATCTGTAGTGTCTGTGTCTGTAGTGTCTGTGGTGTCTGTATCTGTGTCTGTATATGTAGTGTCTGTGTCTGTGTCTGTAGTGTCTGTATCTGTAGTGTCTGTATCTGTAGTGTCTGTATATGTAGTGTCTGTCTGTAGTGTCTGTGTCTGTATCTGTAGTGTCTGTGTCTGTATCTGTAGTGTCTGTATCTGTAGTGTCTTTAGTGTCTGTATCTGTAGTGTCTTTAGTGTCTGTATCTGTAGTGTCTGTATCTGTAGTGTCTTTAGTGTCTGTAGTGTCTGCATATGTAGTGTCTGTATCTGTAGTGTCTGTATCTGTAGTGTCTGTATCTGTAGTGTCTGTGTCTGTAGTGTCTGTATCTGTGTCTGTATCTGTAGTGTCTGTTTCTGTGTCTGTATCTGTAGTGTCTGTATCTGTAGTGTCTGTGTCTGTGTCTGTGTCTGTATCTGTAGTGTCTGTATCTGTAGTGTCTGTATCTGTAGTGTCTGTAGTGTCTGTAGTGTCTGTGTCTGTAGTGTCTGTATCTGTAGTGTCTGTATCTGTAGTGTCTGTATCTGTAGTGTCTGTATCTGTAGTGTCTGTGTCTGTAGTGTCTGTGTCTGTATCTGTAGTGTCTGTATCTGTAGTGTCTGTATATGTAGTGTCTGTCTGTAGTGTCTGTGTCTGTATCTGTAGTGTCTGTGTCTGTATCTGTAGTGTCTGTATCTGTAGTGTCTTTAGTGTCTGTATCTGTAGTGTCTTTAGTGTCTGTATCTGTAGTGTCTGTATCTGTAGTGTCTTTAGTGTCTGTAGTGTCTGTATATGTAGTGTCTGTATCTGTAGTGTCTGTATCTGTAGTGTCTGTATCTGTAGTGTCTGTGTCTGTAGTGTCTGTATCTGTGTCTGTATCTGTAGTGTCTGTTTCTGTGTCTGTATCTGTAGTGTCTGTATCTGTAGTGTCTGTGTCTGTGTCTGTATCTGTAGTGTCTGTATCTGTAGTGTCTGTATCTGTAGTGTCTGTAGTGTCTGTAGTGTCTGTGTCTGTAGTGTCTGTATCTGTAGTGTCTGTATCTGTAGTGTCTGTATCTGTAGTGTCTGTATCTGTAGTGTCTGTATCTGTAGTGTCTGTGTCTGTAGTGTCTGTGTCTGTGGTGTCTGTATATGTAGTGTCTGTAGTGTCTGTATCTGTGGTGTCTTTAGTGTCTGTATCTGTATTGTCTGTATCTGTAGTGTCTGTACCTGTAGTATCTTTAGTGTCTGTATCTGTAGTGTCTGTAGTGTCTGTGTCTGTATCTGTATCTGTAGTGTCTGTATCTGTAGTGTCTGTATCTGTAGTGTCTGTATCTGTAGTGTCTGTGTCTGTAGTGTCTGTATCTGTAGTGTCTGTAGTGTCTGTATCTGTATCTGTAGTGTCTGTATCTGTAGTGTCTGTGTCTGTAGTTTCTGTATCTGTAGTGTCTGTATATGTAGTGTCTGTATCTGTAGTGTCTGTATCTGTAGTGTCTGTATTTGTAGTGTCTGTATCTGTAGTGTCTGTTTCTGTAGTGTCTGTATCTGTAGTGTCTTTAGTGTCTGTATCTGTAGTGTCTGTATCTGTGTCTGTATCTGTAGTGTCTGTATCTGTAGTGTCTGGATCTGTAGTGTCTGTTTCTGTAGTGTCTGTATCTGTAGTGTCTTTAGTTTCTGTATCTGTAGTGTCTGTATCTGTGTCTGTATCTGTAGTGTCTGTATCTGTAGTGTCTGTATCTGTAGTGTCTGTATCTGTAGTGTCTGTGTCTTTAGTGTCTGTAGCTGTAGTGTCTGTGTCTGTAGTGTCTTTAGTGTCTGTATCTGTAGTGTCTGTATCTGTAGTGTCTGTATCTGTAGTGTCTGTATCTGTAGTGTCTGTGTCTGTGGTGTCTGTATCTGTATTGTCTGTAGTGTCTGTATCTGTATCTGTAGTGTCTGTATCTGTAGTGTCTTTAGTGTCTGTATCTGTATTGTCTGTATCTGTAGTGTCGTTAGTGTCTGTATCTGTAGTGTCTGTATCTGTATCTGTATCTGTAGTGTCTGTTTCTGTAGTGTCTGTATCTGTAATGTCTTTAGTGTCTGTATCTGTAGTGTCTGTATCTGTAGTGTCTGTATCTGTAGTGTCTGTATATGTAGTGTCTGTATCTGTATTGTCTGTATCTGTAGTGTCTGTATCTGTAGTGTCTGTATTTGTAGTGTCTGTATCTGTGTATGTATCTGTACTGTCTGTATCTGTAGTGTCTGTGTCTGTGGTGTCTGTATCTGCAGTGTCTGTATCTGTAGTGTCTGTATCTGTAGTGTTTGTGTCTGTAGTGTCTGTGTCTGTAGTGTCTGTGTCTGTAGTGTATTTAGTGTCTGTATATGTAGTGTCTGTATCTGTAGTGTCGGTGTCTGTAGTGTCTGTGTCTGTGGTGTCTGTATCTGTAGTGTCTTTAGTGTCTGTATCTGTGGTGTCTTTAGTGTCTGTATCTGTATTGTCTGTATCTGTAGTGTCTGTATCTGTAGTGTCTGTATCTGTAGTGTTTGTGTCTGTAGTGTCTGTATCTGTAGTGTCTGTGTCTGTAGTGTCTGTATCTGAAGTATATGTGTCTGTGGTGTCTGTATCTGTAGTGTCTGTGTCTGTAGTGTCTGTATATGAAGTGTCTGTATCTGTGTCTGTATCTGTATTGTCTGTATATGTAGTGTCTGTATCTGTAGTGTCTTTGTCTGTGTCTGTATCTGTAATGTCTGTATCTGTAGTGTCTGTGTCTGTAGTGTCTGTATCTGTAGTGTCTGTATCTGTGTCTGTATCTGTAGTGTCTGTATATGCAGTGTCTGTATCTGTAGTGTCTGTGTCTGTAGTGTCTGTGTCTGTAGTGTCTGTATCTGTAGTGTCTGTATCTGTAGTGTCTGTATCTGTAGTGTCTGTATCTGTAGTGTCTGTATCTGTAGTGTCTGTATCTGTAGTGTCTTTAGTGTCTGTATCTGTAGTGTCTGTATCTGTAGTGTCTGTATTTGTAGTGTCTGTATCTGTAGTGTCTGGATCTGTAGTGTCTGTTTCTGTAGTGTCTGTATCTGTAGTGTCTGTATCTGTAGTTTCTTTAGTGTCTGTATCTGTAGTGTCTGTATCTGTGTCTGTATCTGTAGTGTCTGTATCTGTAGTGTCTGTATCTGTAGTGTCTGTATCTGTAGTGTCTGTGTCTGTAGTGTCTGTAGCAGTTGTGTCTGTGTCTGTAGTGTCTTTAGTGTCTGTATCTGTAGTGTCTGTATCTGTAGTGTCTGTATCTGTAGTGTCTGTATCTGTAGTGTCTGTGTCTGTGGTGTCTGTATCTGTATTGTCTGTAGTGTCTGTATCTGTATCTGTAGTGTCTGTATCTGTAGTGTCTTTAGTATCTGTATCTGTATTGTCTGTATCTGTAGTGTCGTTAGTGTCTGTATCTGTAGTGTCTGTATCTGTATCTGTATCTGTAGTGTCTGTTTCTGTAGTGTCTGTATCTGTAGTGTCTTTAGTGTCTGTATCTGTAGTGTCTGTATCTGTAGTGTCTGTATCTGTAGTGTCTGTATATGTAGTGTCTGTATCTGTAGTGTCTGTATCTGTAGTGTCTGTATCTGTAGTGTCTGTATTTGTAGTGTCTGTATCTGTGTCTGTATCTGTACTGTCTGTATCTGTAGTGTCTGTGTCTGTGGTGTCTGTATCTGTGTCTGTATCTGTAGTGTCTGTTTCTGTGTCTGTATCTGTAGTGTCTGTATCTGTAGTGTCTGTGTCTGTATCTGTAGTGTCTGTATCTGTAGTGTCTGTATCTGTAGTGTTTGTGTCTGTAGTGTCTGTATCTGTAGTGTCTTTATCTGTAGGGTCTGTATCTGCAGTGTCTGTGTCTGTAGTGTCTGTGTCTGTAGTGTATTTAGTGTCTGTATCTGTAGTGTCTGTATCTGTAGTGTCTGTGTCTGTAGTGTCTGTGTCTGTGGTGTCTGTATCTGTAGTGTCTGTAGTGTCTGTATCTGTATCTGTGGTGTCTTTAGTGTCTGTATCTGTATTGTCTGTATCTGTAGTGTCTGTATCTGTAGTATCTTTAGTGTCTGTATCTGTAGTGTCTGTAGTGTCTGTGTCTGTATCTGTATCTGTAGTGTCTGTATCTGTAATGTCTGCATATGTAGTGTTTGTATCTGTAGTGTCTGTGTCTGTAGTGTCTGTATCTGTAGTGTCTGTAGTGTCTGTATCTGTATCTGTAGTGTCTGTATCTGTAGTGTCTGTATATGTAGTGTCTGTATCTGAAGTATATGTGTCTGTAGTGTCTGTATCTGTAGTGTCTGTGTCTGTAGTGTCTGTATATGAAGTGTCTGTATCTGTGTCTGTATCTGTATTGTCTGTATATGTAGTGTCTGTATCTGTAGTGTCTTTGTCTGTGTCTGTATCTGTAGTGTCTGTATCTGTAGTGTCTGTGTCTGTAGTGTCTGTATCTGAAGTATATGTGTCTGTAGTGTCTGTGTCTGTAGTGTCTGTATATGAAGTGTCTGTATCTGTGTCTGTATCTGTATTGTCTGTATATGTAGTGTCTGTATCTGTAGTGTCTTTGTCTGTGTCTGTATCTGTAGTGTCTGTATCTGTAGTGTCTGTGTCTGTAGTGTCTGTATATGTAGTGTCTGTATCTGTGTCTGTATCTGTATCTGTTGTGTCTGTATATGCAGTGTCTGTGTCTGTAGTGTCTGTGTCTGTAGTGTCTGTATCTGTAGTGTCTGTATCTGTAGTGTCTGTATCTGTAGTGTCTGTATCTGTAGTGTCTGTATCTGTAGTGTCTGTATCTGTAGTGTCTTTAGTGTCTGTATCTGTAGTGTCTGTATCTGTAGTGTCTGTATCTGTAGTGTCTGTGTCTGTGTCTGTGTCTGTATCTGTAGTGTCTGTATCTGTGTCTGTATCTGTAGTGTCTGTATCTGTAGTGTCTGTGTCTGTAGTGTCTGAATCTATAGTGTCTGTGTCTGTATCTGTAGTGTCTGTATCTATGTCTGTATCTGTAGTGTCTGTATCTGTAGTGTCTGTATCTGTAGTGTCTGTATCTGTAGTGTCTGTATCTGTAGTGTCTGTATCTGTAGTGTCTGTATTTGTAGTGTCTGTATCTGTGTCTGTATCTGTACTGTCTGTATCTGTAGTGTCTGTGTCTGTGGTGTCTGTATCTGTGTCTGTATCTGTAGTGTCTGTTTCTGTGTCTGTATCTGTAGTGTCTGTATCTGTAGTGTCTGTGTCTGTAGTGTCTGTATCTGTAGTGTCTGTATCTGTAGTGTCTGTATCTGTAGTGTTTGTGTCTGTAGTGTCTGTACCTGTAGTGTCTGTATCTGTAGTGTCTGTATCTGTAGTGTCTGTGTCTGTAGTGTCTGTGTCTGTAGTGTATTTAGTGTCTGTATATGTAGTGTCTGTATCTGTAGTGTCGGTGTCTGTAGTGTCTGTGTCTGTGGTGTCTGTATCTGTAGTGTCTGTAGTGTCTGTATCTGTATCTGTGGTGTCTTTAGTGTCTGTATCTGTATTGTCTGTATCTGTAGTGTCTGTATCTGTAGTGTCTGTATCTGTAGTGTTTGTGTCTGTAGTGTCTGTATCTGTAGTGTCTGTGTCTGTAGTGTCTGTATCTGAAGTATATGTGTCTGTAGTGTCTGTATCTGTAGTGTCTGTATCTGTATTGTCTGTATATGTAGTGTCTGTATCTGTAGTGTCTTTGTCTGTGTCTGTATCTGTAGTGTCTGTATCTGTAGTGTCTGTGTCAGTAGTGTATGTATCTGTTGTGTCTGTATCTGTGTCTGTATCTGTAGTGTCTGTATATGCAGTGTCTGTATCTGTAGTGTCTGTGTCTGTAGTGTCTGTGTCTGTAGTGTCTGTATCTGTAGTGTCTGTATCTGTAGTGTCTGTATCTGTAGTGTCTTTAGTGTCTGTATCTGTAGTGTCTGTATCTTTAGTGTCTGTATTTGTAGTGTCTGTATCTGTAGTGTCTGGATCTGTAGTGTCTGTTTCTGTAGTGTCTGTATCTGTAGTGTCTGTATCTGTAGTTTCATTAGTGTCTGTATCTGTAGTGTCTGTATCTGTGTCTGTATCTGTAGTGTCTCTATCTGTAGTGTCTGTATCTGTAGTGTCTGTATCTGTAGTGTCTGTGTCTGTAGTGTCTGTTTCTGTAGTGTCTGTATCTGTAGTGTCTTTAGTGTCTATATCTGTAGTGTCTGTATCTGTAGTGTCTGTATCTGTAGTGTCTGTATATGTAGTGTCTGTATCTGTAGTGTCTGTATCTGTAGTGTCTGTATCTGTAGTGTCTGTATTTGTAGTGTCTGTATCTGTGTCTGTATCTGTACTGTCTGTATCTGTAGTGTCTGTGTCTGTGGTGTCTGTATCTGTAGTGTCTGTAGTGTCTGTATCTGTATCTGTGGTGTCTTTAGTGTCTGTATCTGTATTGTCTGTATCTGTAGTGTCTGTATCTGTAGTGTCTGTATCTGTAGTGTTTGTGTCTGTAGTGTCTGTATCTGTAGTGTCTGTGTCTGTAGTGTCTGTATCTGAAGTATATGTGTCTGTAGTGTCTGTATCTGTAGTGTCTGTGTCTGTAGTGTCTGTATATGAAGTGTCTGTATCTGTGTCTGTATCTGTATTGTCTGTATATGTAGTGTCTGTATCTGTAGTGTCTTTGTCTGTGTCTGTATCTGTAGTGTCTGTGTCTGTAGTGTCTGTATCTGTAGTGTCTGTATCTGTGTCTGTATCTGTAGTGTCTGTATATGCAGTGTCTGTATCTGTAGTGTCTGTGTCTGTAGTGTCTGTGTCTGTAGTGTCTGTATCTGTAGTGTCTGTATCTGTAGTGTCTGTATCTGTAGTGTCTGTATCTGTAGTGTCTTTAGTGTCTGTATCTGTAGTGTCTGTATCTGTAGTGTCTTTATTTGTAGTGTCTGTATCTGTAGTGTCTGGATCTGTAGTGTCTGTTTCTGTAGTGTCTGTATCTGTAGTGTCTGTATCTGTAGTTTCTTTAGTGTCTGTATCTGTAGTGTCTGTATCTGTGTCTGTAACTGTAGTGTCTGTATCTGTAGTGTCTGTATCTGTAGTGTCTGTGTCTGTAGTGTCTGTAGCTGTAGTATCTGTGTCTGTAGTGTCTTTAGTGTCTGTATCTGTAGTGTCTGTATCTGTAGTGTCTGTATCTGTAGTGTCTGTGTCTGTGGTGTCTGTATCTGTATTGTCTGTAGTGTCTGTATCTGTATCTGTAGTGTCTGTATCTGTAGTGTCTTTAGTGTCTGTATCTGTATTGTCTGTATCTGTAGTGTCGTTAGTGTCTGTATCTGTAGTGTCTGTATCTGTATCTGTATCTGTAGTGTCTGTTTCTGTAGTGTCTGTATCTGTAGTGTCTTTAGTGTCTGTATCTGTAGTGTCTGTATCTGTAGTGTCTGTATCTGTAGTGTCTGTATATGTAGTGTCTGTATCTGTAGTGTCTGTATCTGTAGTGTCTGTATCTGTAGTGTCTGTATTTGTAGTGTCTGCATCTGTGTCTGTATCTGTACTGTCTGTATCTGTAGTGTCTGTGTCTGTGGTGTCTGTATCTGTGTCTGTATCTGTAGTGTCTGTTTCTGTGTCTGTATCTGTAGTGTCTGTATCTGTAGTGTCTGTGTCTGTGTCTGTATCTGTAGTGTCTGTATCTGTAGTGTCTGTATCTGTAGTGTCTGTATCTATAGTGTTTGTGTCTGTAGTGTCTGTATCTGTAGTGTCTGTATCTGTAGTGTCTGTATCTGCAGTGTCTGTGTCTGTAGTGTCTGTGTCTGTAGTGTATTTAGTGTCTGTATCTGTAGTGTCTGTATCTGTAGTGTCTGTGTCTGTAGTGTCTGTGTCTGTGGTGTCTGTATCTGTAGTGTCTGTAGTGTCTGTATCTGTATCTGTGGTGTCTTTAGTGTCTGTATCTGTATTGTCTGTATCTGTAGTGTCTGTATCTGTAGTATCTTTAGTGTCTGTATCTGTAGTGTCTGTAGTGTCTGTGTCTGTATCTGTATCTGTAGTGTCTGTATCTGTAATGTCTGTATATGTAGTGTCTGTATCTGTAGTGTCTGTGTCTGTAGTGTCTGTATCTGTAGTGTCTGTAGTGTCTGTATCTGTATCTGTAGTGTCTGTATCTGTAGTGTCTGTATATGTAGTGTCTGTATCTGAAGTATATGTGTCTGTAGTGTCTGTATCTGTAGTGTCTGTGTCTGTAGTGTCTGTATATGAAGTGGCTGTATCTGTGTCTGTATCTGTATTGTCTGTATATGTAGTGTCTGTATCTGTAGTGTCTTTGTCTGTGTCTGTATCTGTAGTGTCTGTATCTGTAGTGTCTGTGTCTGTAGTGTCTGTATCTGAAGTATATGTGTCTGTAGTGTCTGTATCTGTAGTGTCTGTGTCTGTAGTGTCTGTATATGAAGTGTCTGTATCTGTGTCTGTATCTGTATTGTCTGTATATGTAGTGTCTGTATCTGTAGTGTCTTTGTCTGTGTCTGTATCTGTAGTGTCTGTATCTGTAGTGTCTGTGTCTGTAGTGTCTGTATATGTAGTGTCTGTATCTGTGTCTGTAACTGTATCTGTAGTGTCTGTATATGCAGTGTCTGTATCTGTAGTGTCTGTGTCTGTAGTGTCTGTGTCTGTAGTGTCTGTATCTGTAGTGTCTGTATCTGTAGTGTCTGTATCTGTAGTGTCTGTATCTGTAGTGTCTGTATCTGTAGTGTCTGTATCTGTAGTGTCTTTAGTGTCTGTATCTGTAGTGTCTGTATCTGTAGTGTCTGTATCTGTAGTGTCTGTGTCTGTGTCTGTATCTGTAGTGTCTGTATCTGTGTCTGTATCTGTAGTGTCTGTGTCTGTAGTGTCTGAATCTATAGTGTCTGTGTCTGTATCTGTAGTGTCTGTATCTATGTCTGTATCTGTAGTGTCTGTATCTGTAGTGTCTGTATCTGTAGTGTCTGTATCTGTAGTGTCTGTATCTGTAGTGTTTGTATCTGTAGTGTCTGTATCTGTAGTGTCTGTATCTGTGTCTGTATCTGTACTCTCTGTATCTGTAGTGTCTGTGTCTGTGGTGTCTGTATCTGTGTCTGTATCTGTAGTGTCTGTTTCTGTGTCTGTATCTGTAGTGTCTGTATCTGTAGTGTCTGTGTCTGTGTCTGTATCTGTAGTGTCTGTATCTGTAGTGTCTGTATCTGTAGTGTTTGTGTCTGTAGTGTCTGTACCTGTAGTGTCTGTATCTGTAGTGTCTGTATCTGTAGTGTCTGTGTCTGTAGTGTCTGTGTCTGTAGTGTATTTAGTGTCTGTATATGTAGTGTCTGTATCTGTAGTGTCGTTGTCTGTAGTGTCTCTGTCTGTGGTGTCTGTATCTGTAGTGTCTGTAGTGTCTGTATCTGTATCTGTGGTGTCTTTAGTGTCTGTATCTGTATTGTCTGTATCTGTAGTGTCTGTATCTGTAGTGTCTGTATCTGTAGTGTTTGTGTCTGTAGTGTCTGTATCTGTAGTGTCTGTGTCTGTAGTGTCTGTATCTGAAGTGTATGTGTCTGTAGTGTCTGTATCTGTAGTGTCTGTGTCTGTAGTGTCTGTATATGAAGTGTCTGTATCTGTGTCTGTATCTGTATTGTCTGTATATGTAGTGTCTGTATCTGTAGTGTCTTTGTCTGTGTCTGTATCTGTAGTGTCTGTATCTGTAGTGTCTGTGTCTGTAGTGTCTGTATCTGTAGTGTCTGTATCTGTGTCTGTATCTGTAGTGTCTGTATATGCAGTGTCTGTATCTGTAGTGTCTGTGTCTGTAGTGTTTGTGTCTGTAGTGTCTGTATCTGTAGTGTCTGTATCTGTAGTGTCTGTATCTGTAGTGTCTTTAGTGTCTGTATCTGTAGTGTCTGTATCTGTAGTGTCTGTATTTGTAGTGTCTGTATCTGTAGTGTCTGGATCTGTAGTGTCTGTTTTTGTAGTGTCTGTATCTGTAGTGTCTGTATCTGTAGTTTCTTTAGTGTCTGTATCTGTAGTGTCTGTATCTGTGTCTGTATCTGTAGTGTCTGTATCTGTAGTGTCTGTATCTGTAGTGTCTGTATCTGTAGTGTCTGTGTCTGTAGTGTCTGTAGCTGTAGTGTCTGTGTCTGTAGTGTCTTTAGTGTCTGTATCTGTAGTGTCCGTATCTGTAGTGTCTGTATCTGTAGTGTCTGTGTCTGTGGTGTCTGTATCTGTATTGTCTGTAGTGTCTGTATCTGTATCTGTAGTGTCTGTATCTGTAGTGTCTTTAGTGTCTGTATCTGTATTGTCTGTATCTGTAGTGTCGTTAGTGTCTGTATCTGTAGTGTCTGTATCTGTATCTGTATCTGTAGTGTCTGTTTCTGTAGTGTCTGTATCTGTAGTGTCTTTAGTGTCTATATCTGTAGTGTCTGTATCTGTAGTGTCTGTATCTGTAGTGTCTGTATCTGTAGTGTCTGTATCTGTAGTGTCTGTATCTGTAGTGTCTGTATTTGTAGTGTCTGTATCTGTGTCTGTATCTGTACTGTCTGTATCTGTAGTGTCTGTGTCTGTGGTGTCTGTATCTGTAGTGTCTGTAGTGTCTGTATCTGTATCTGTGGTGTCTTTAGTGTCTGTATCTGTATTGTCTGTATCTGTAGTGTCTGTATCTGTAGTGTCTGTATCTGTAGTGTTTGTGTCTGTAGTGTCTGTATCTGTAGTGTCTGTGTTTGTAGTGTCTGTATCTGAAGTATATGTGTCTGTAGTGTCTGTATCTGTAGTGTCTGTGTCTGTAGTGTCTGTATATGAAGTGTCTGTATCTGTGTCTGTATCTGTATTGTCTGTATATGTAGTGTCTGTATCTGTAGTGTCTTTGTCTGTGTCTGTATCTGTAGTGTCTGTATCTGTAGTGTCTGTGTCTGTAGTGTCTGTATCTGTAGTGTCTGTATCTGTGTCTGTATCTGTAGTGTCTGTATATGCAGTGTCTGTATCTGTAGTGTCTGTGTCTGTAGTGTCTGTGTCTGTAGTGTCTGTATCTGTAGTGTCTGTATCTGTAGTGTCTGTATCTGTAGTGTCTGTATCTGTAGTGTCTGTATCTGTAGTGTCTTTAGTGTCTGTATCTGTAGTGTCTGTATCTGTAGTGGCTGTATTTGTAGTGTCTGTATCTGTAGTGTCTGGATCTGTAGTGTCTGTTTCTGTAGTGTCTGTATCTGTAGTGTCTGTATCTGTAGTTTCTTTAGTGTCTGTATCTGTAGTGTCTGTATCTGTGTCTGTATCTGTAGTGTCTGTATCTGTAGTGTCTGTATCTGTAGTGTCTGTATCTGTAGTGTCTGTGTCTGTAGTGTCTGTAGCTGTAGTGTCTGTGTCTGTAGTGTTTTTAGTGTCTGTATCTGTAGTGTCTGTTTCTGTAGTGTCTGTATCTGTAGTGTCTGTGTCTGTGGTGTCTGTATCTGTATTGTCTGTAGTGTCTGTATCTGTATCTGTAGTGTCTGTATCTGTAGTGTCTTTAGTGTCTGTATCTGTATTGTCTGTATCTGTAGTGTCGTTAGTGTCTGTATCTGTAGTGTCTGTATCTGTATCTGTATCTGTAGTGTCTGTTTCTGTAGTGTCTGTATCTGTAGTGTCTTTAGTGTCTGTATCTGTAGTGTCTGTATCTGTAGTGTCTGTATCTGTAGTGTCTGTATCTGTAGTGTCTGTATCTGTAGTGTCTGTATCTGTAGTGTCTGTATCTGTGTCTGTATCTGTACTGTCTGTATCTGTAGTGTCTGTGTCTGTGGTGTCTGTATCTGTGTCTGTATCTGTAGTGTCTGTTTCTGTGTCTGTATCTGTAGTGTCTGTATCTGTAGTGTCTGTGTCTGTGTCTGTATCTGTAGTGTCTGTATCTGTAGTGTCTGTATCTGTAGTGTCTGTATCTGTAGTGTTTGTGTCTGTAGTGTCTGTATCTGTAGTGTCTGTATCTGTAGTGTCTGTATCTGTAGTGTCTGTGTCTGTAGTGTCTGTGTCTGTAGTGTATTTAGTGTCTGTATCTGTAGTGTCTGTATCTGTAGTGTCTGTGTCTTTAGTGTCTGTGTCTGTGGTGTCTGTATCTGTAGTGTATGTAGTGTCTGTATCTGTATCTGTAGTGTCTGTATCTATATACAGTTGAAGTCGGAAGTTTACATACACCTTAGCCAAATACAATTAAACTCAGTTCTTCACAATTCCTAACATTTAATCCTAGTAAAAATTCCCTGTCTTAGGTCAGTTAGGATCACCACTTTCTTTTAAGAATGTGAAATGTCAGAATAATAGTAGAGAGAATGATTTATTTCAGCTTTTATTTCTTTCATCACATTCCCAGTGGGTCAGACGTTTACATACACTCAATTAGTATTTGGTAGCATTGCCTTTAAATTGTTTAACTTGGGTCAAATGTTTAGGGTAGCCTTCCACAAGCTTCCCACAATAAGTTAGGTGAATTTTGGCACATTGTGTTTGCTAATCCAAGTTTATCATTTTAAAAGGCTAATTGATCATTAGAAAACCCTTTTGCAATTATGTTAGCACAGCTGAACATATTACAGATAAACACTACAGATACAGATTCAGACAATACAGATACAGACACTACAGATA